>NC_047515.1:14990830-15290830 GCF_902827115.2 Pseudochaenichthys georgianus
TGGAGGAGACTGGAGGCGAGAGGGGTGGAGGTGGGTTGCGGTCATCTGCAAATGACAACTGACAGGGAGGAAGAGCAGGCATTTAAGGAATTTAGCATGTGCCGCTATTGGCTGCTGAAGGGTGACGCCCTCATATTTAATGAGGGGGGAAGGGAGCCATCGAGTGACGTGTAAGTGACTCGTGTTAGGTCTTCCTTATTGAACTTGCGCTAAGCTTCATTTCAAACCGGAGAGACGTGATGCAAGAATTACATATTTATTGTTTACACGTCATATGAATGAAATGATTGCCATGATAATACAACAGGAGAATGTAATGGTGTTTGGCGATTAGGCCCCGGTTTGCAGGATAATCATTCAGGAGGGAAAGCACCGCTCCGATGAAATCCCCAATACCAGTGAAGTATGAAATACTGAGATGAACTGAGTTGCTTACCTTGTGGGTGACTGGTGATCTGGGAAGGAAAGATAATAGATTAACACGTATATGAGCGACATAGTGCCGGAATCACTGCCGGAGCTTACGGGTCATGCTGAGACTCTGACTGCCGAAATCAGTTCCCGGTCTTACCTGAAAACGACCTGCGGGTCGCATGCCTGGCCAGCAGGGCTTGACTACGCCGAGGAGCGAGCGGTTTCGTTTTGTAACGGTGGCCCAACGTCCACGACACCGAAGTGTACGGTGGCCTTCCGCCACGCCTGACTTCGCAGGCTATATATATATATATATATCTTTTCTTTACTCTTTCTTTCTTTCCTTTGTTTTGTAACTGACACCCAAGTGTACGGTGGCCTTCCGCCACGCCTGACTTCGCAGGCTATATATATATATATATATATCTTTTTCTTTACTCTTTTCTCTTTCTCTCTTTCCTTTGTTTTGTAACTGCCACGGGGGTGTACGGTGGCCCGAGTCCACGCCTGACTGCAGGAAATACATTTTACACTGATACGTTTGAGCAAGGCCTGGGAATGAAATACCTGTGTGCCGGAGATGAAGCCCGTTACATGTAGTTGCAGCGTGAGACGAGACATTATTCCCTGTGGGCGGGGCCCGCGGAATTAGGACAGGAATGCAGTTTGAATATCAGGTACCTTAGTGAGACATGTATACTTGTGAATGTGTTTATGAGCCACCACCAGTTATATGCATAGATACCATAGTCAGTGTCTGAGAGATCTTTGGGAAGCCAGTACGGCGCTGATGTCCGGGCGAATGTAGGTTGTGAAGGCAGAGGAGGACCACCGTCCTAGTTGTTGTAGGGATGAGGTAGAGAGACCTTGATTAGCAGCAGAGGTGGCTGCACCTATCCTGAAGGAATGTCCCAGGTATGATATAGGTGATAGGCCGGATTTAATGAGAACTTGCTTGAGGTAGAAATTGACAGGGGCCATGACCCTGCGAACCACTCTCCCTGGAAGAAACCCCCGAAACCCACGGATGGGGCGGCATCCGTGAAGAACCTCATTGAGTCAGAGGAACGCACGAGGTCATCGTAAAAGAAAGTAACTCCGTTCCAGTGGGCGAGCAGGAGGGAACAGAAACGTAGGTCTGAGCGGCAGCCTTCGTCTAAGAAAACGCAGGCATGGAGTTTGTCGACCGCTGATGCTGCGTCCAGGAGGCGGGAGATGAACGAGCGCCCCTGGGGGATGACGTGCATGGCGAAGTTGAGGTGTCCGAGAAGGGAGAGCAACTGTTGTTTTGTGATAACGTGTTGCTCGCAGTATGACTTGGTGATGTCCCGGATGTGCTGCAATTTGTCGGAGGGGAGAGACGCCTTCATGTCTATGGAGTCGAGGATGATGCCTAAGAACTCTAAGCGTGTGTCGGGACCTAACATTTTCTCTTTGGAGAGAGGGACACCTAACTCCTGAAGCAGTGTTTAAGCTTGGCCAGTGAGATCCCTGAGCTATCCTGTGGCGGGTCTATGGGGAGGAAGTCGTCCGGTAGGTGAAGGACGGAGGGGATTCTGACGATGTTCAGCAGGATCCAGCAGAGCGCTTCCGAGAAGGAATTGAAGATGCAGGGGCTGCTTCTGCGAAAATAGAGTTTGAACTCCCACTTAATACCGAACAAATTCCACTGAGACAGATGAATGGGGATGATTTTGAAGGCATCGGTAATGTCCGCTTTGGAGAGCCGAGCTCCGTGCCCTGTGAACTTGATCATCTTTATTGCATTATCCACTGAGGCATGGTGAAGGGAGAACTGATCTGGAGGGATGATGCTATTGACGCTGCCGAATGGCCGGAGCGGGGAGCGGACAGATCGAAAATCAGCCTTTTATTTACGTGTGGCTTATTCCGATGGGATTTGAACGGAACTCTGAGAAGGGGGAGGAGCTAAAAGGGCCGATTATATATCCTGTGAGAAGTTCTTTGTCGATGAGCTGGGAAACTATGTTGGGTTCTTTAGCGGCTGACTGTAAGTTTCTTGCTACGAAAGTCACTGTGGGAGATGGGAGGACCCCTACCCTGAAGCCTTGGGAGAGCCCTGACAGAGATAGTCAACGAACACGGAATCTGGGTGAGTAGATAGCGCAGCTGCTAGCTGAGGGATGATAATGGGAGTGGAGGGGTGATATTCCAATTATTATTATTTATTTATTTTATTTTATTCTTCCTCCACGAGGTTTCTGGCGCAGAGCTACTGTGACGGCCCGTCCACACGGTGGCGCGCGTTAAAGCTTCCAACGCTTCTGCCCATTCACTTTGAATAGGGTGACGTCACTTTTAGCAGGACTGTATTTTGGGAAGCGACGTGGAGCGTTGCTGGCGTTGCTCGCTTCAAAAGTTGAGCAATGTTCAATTTTGTTGGCGCCTCGGCAGAAGCGTCAGCCAATGAAATCCCATTTATGCAAATCTGCCAGTACAAGCGCTAGCCAGTCAAACCGCGTGTATGCTGGGAGAGACTACGCAGGTCATTTCCTCATATTCCAAAAAATGGAGGGAAAATTCATTATGGCGGTAGTGAATCACCCGGTGCTGAATGATCGGTCTCTGTTTATCTACCGGGATACAAACCAGAGGAGCGAGGCATGGAGGGAGGTGGCAGAGACAGTGGGTGAAACTGGTAGGTTTTCGCCTGTTGGAGTTTTTTTTTTAGTTTACTTCGTTTTAACATTGCTATTGCTTTGTATCTCGGGGGCAAGAGATTCATGTGATTGGTTGTTGGTCACGTTGCTCGCAAAAAAAACAGTAGCGTAGGCAGAAATGTACTTTAGGGTGGGCCTGTAAAAATATAGGGTGGGCCAGATTTTTGGCAGATTACTTTTAGAATACTTCCAAGTTCTTCTTCTTCTTCTTCTTCTTCTTCTTCTTCTTCTTCTTCTTCTTCTTCTTCTTCTTCTTCTTCTTCTTCTTCTTCTTCTTCTTCTTCTTCTTCTTCTTCTTCTTCTTCTTCTTCTTCTTCTTCTTCTTCTTCTGAATACTTTCTTTTCCATAACAGATGGGTATGTTTTGGTGAACGGGAGACACGTATTTTACTGTTTTATCAAGATCACGACACAACATCTTAGTGTCATTCTGGACAGCTCTCATCTGCACCACACGTAAAACTCACCCATACTGCATTCTTGTACAGTCTTAAAACCTTTCCTTGGAATATTTTATGCGTTGTAAGGTGTCCTTGGGTGCTTTGAAAGGCGCCCCTAAATAGAATGAATTATCATTATTATTTATTATCTGAAACGATGTAATCACTTTTTTTTTTTCAGTCACTTGCCCTATACATTCAGCAGGCCATTCACTTTGATTTGATCCCGTTATAAATGTCATCATTTCGACAATAAATAAATGCTACATAAACGTTATCTTCCACGTTTTATCTAACCATCTCCGTTTCTACCTTTCAATATATTTTGAAAGAGAACTCTCTCTCTCGTCTGCGTGCGGGGGCGGGGCCTCACAGACACGCTGCATCTCTAGCTCACAGACACGCTGCAGCGCTGTGCAGTGTGCACACGGTTCTGCTGGTAATGAATATTACATTTTGTGAGGAAACTTCTCAACCAATAGTTCCATATACATACAAATATTCACTTCAGGTTTACGAAAGTAACTGACTCAGATTACTCGTTTTTCAAATGTAACGCCCGCTGAATATACATGATTTTTTGTATTTCTGATTACGTAACGCCGTTACATCTATTCCGTTACAACCCGACCCTGTGTGGGTGAGTGCAAACATTTTCGTTAACACTAGTACCTGACCTGAGTGCCACGGAAGTCGAAGCTCCTGTGACGAGTCTTCCAGGGCCTGGAGGCGAGCATCGATAGCTATCATGGAGCTAGCCAGGGATTGCAGGGAGCCGGCCACGCTACTCTCCATGAGGGGTGTGTTAGTGACGCTCCCGGACTGGCGAGCCTGGGAAGGGGTGGATTTTGGAGGTGGACGGGATCCTGGCTGGAGGGCTCGACTTCCTGCCCTTTTTTCTTTTGTATTACCTCCGCGGCTGCGGCAGCGTCCTCGCCCTGCTCTCTGGGGAGCTGACTGAAGCTGCTGGCCCGGACTGGGGAGCTGTGCTGGAGACCTGATCCGAGGCCGTGGGGGGAAACCCGAGGGTAATGTCCCCGGTAGAAACCGGGGACATTGCCCACAGACCACAGCAAGTCAGAGTCGGTAAGCACCCATCATCCCCCCTTATACTAAACACAGGAACCCCACAAGGTTGTGTGCTTAGTCCCATGCTCTTCACACTCTTTACCAGCGACTGCACCCCCATCCACACCTCCAACTCCATAGTAAAATTTGCAGACGACACCACAGTAGTTGGTCTTATTACAGACAATAAGGAGACATCCTACAGGCTCGAGGTGGAACATCAGACTGACTGGTGTAAGGAACACAACCTTGTCCTTAACACCTTCAAAACTAAGGAACTCATTGTTGATTTCAGGAGGACAAAAAAGGAAGTCCATCTCCCCCTCCACATCCATGGAGAAGCAGTGGTGAGCGTGGAAGACCTACGGTTCCTTGGAGTCAACATCTCCAATAAATGTACATGGACCTCAAACCTGGTGAAAAAGGCACAGCAGAGACTGTTTTTCCTGAGGAAACTAAGACAAGACCCTGTCCAGCTGCATAACTGTGTGGTACACCAGCTGCACAGCCGCAGAGCAGAAGGACCAGCAACGGGTGGTGAAGGCTGCTCAGCGCATCGTTGGGACTGAGCTGCCCAACCTTGATAATATCTACAAAAGTCGACTGCAGAAGAAAGCCAGCAGTATCATCAGAGACATCACACACCCCGGCCACTCACAGGTCAATAAAAGCATGCACCAACAGACTGAAGAACAGCTTCTTTCCCAGAGCTGTGGCCTCCATCACTCCCATCCCTGTTCAATCACAAAACGCACTATAACATGCACACAGGGCGACTGTGGCTGCGAGGGAGTGCAGTCGTCTTTCAACCAGAAGGTTGTGGGTTCGATCCCAGCCCGTGCAGTCAACATGTCGATGTATCCTTGAGCAAGATACTTAACCCTGCATGGCCAACGGTGTGTGAATGTGTATGTATGTTAGTGCATGTCCTAACATACACTGCTCAGTATGAATGGGTGAACGACATGTAGTATGTAAAGCGCTTTGAGGGGTCTTAAAGACTGGATAAAGCGCTATATAAGTACAGTCCATTTACCATTTACCATTTACACACACAAACACACTACTTCCCATCAAAGACTGCAGCCTAAAATACCATGTTATTTATTAAGTATCAACTGATATTTTTTAGTAACTATTTATATTTAAACATTGTAGCTTTATATATTTTAACATTCTGGTAAAGTGCATATGATGACCCTGATTATTATTGCTACTATCTCTGCTTTATCACTGTTTTTATGGATGTGTTCTTATTTATGTTATGTATTGCATTGAGAGATGCCAACTGAATTTCGTTGCACTGATGTGTGATGACAATAAAGATATATTCTATTCTATTTTAAAAAGGCATTTATTTTTATACTCTACTAAAATGCAACAAAAAAAGGGTTTGATTCTGTTAATTTTGTCTTTTTTATTGCACTTTGGCAGCAGATTCCTGTGTAGCTTCAGATCTGAGTCGTCTTATTAGTAAGCCTAATTTATACTTTTGTAGCAACACTATTTTTATATAATGGCAAAGAAAGGGTTCAGTGTCTTCTCTTTGTATCCTGTGTCATATGTGGCAGCACTGTTCAATGTTTCTTGAAAACATTACCCACTGTAGTGACGTGTGAATAAACTCCAACTCTGTATCAACAACACTGTTGTGTAACTTCAGTTACATACTTGTATGTGTGTAGATTAGAAAGAGGTAAGATAAAGGACCTGCAGTATTTTATGAGGTATTAATCGTACAAATGTCAGTTCTATACAAGTAGAAGTGTGTATTTACCTGGTAGTAGGCTGTCAGTAATGGCTATGCCTCTCTATTTGGACTGGTAGATCTCGGCAGACTGGCAACTTTAAAAGTAGCTCTCGGTTCAAAAAAGGTTGGGCACCCCTGGTGTAGAGTAACAAATTGCAAACTCCAGTTGGTGGTCATCAGACTTGAAGTTAAGGTGCTAGTATAAAATCTTGTTGCAATACGTTTCAAATGTAACTGAGGTCCTCTAAGGGCTTTCATCTGAATTTAATGACCGTCTCTTTTTCATTCAACTCTAAAATATATTATTTCAATAACCATGTATTTACCGCACAACGTACCTCACCTTACGTTAAAACCCACAAAATCAGCCGATTTGCACTTAAGGACAATAAAGTCACCATCTCACATTAGTGATCCCAGCTTTCTCTGGGTGAGGCAATCACTTGCTCATCATCTTTCATTATTAGGCAGTTTTGTTATTAAAAGATATATTCTGATTTAATTTCACTTCCTTTAGTCAAATCCTGCTGGCAATCCTTCATTTAGGCGCCCACTCCACATCCGCTCAGATCTGACTCAGAGATGGGATGCTTAGCTTCACACAATCCTACAGTATTTTGTGGATTGGGCTGAGAAAACAAAGATATGTTTTTTTGCTTAAAGCAGCTTAAACACCCAGCTTAAATATTGCAGCATCGACTATGCACATCAAGTTTTACAATCCCCAAGAAAACAACCCCTGATAATCACCTGAGTTTGGTAGCTTAAACCAGTCCAATAGCAAACTGGGTATTTTGTGGTGATGACAACAATTATTAGACTGTTTAAATACATGAGAAACTTACTTCAAATATGCTTTTGTCATACATTTTTTACAGCCCTTTTAAGTGCAGGTATGTTGCAGGAAGCATAAGCACTTCTGATTAATCTCTTTAGGAGTAGAAACTGATTCAGTCCGACTAATGTCATTTTAACATAGTGCCTTTGAGGATACCCTGAAACCAAGAGATGTCTATTGTCCTTGCCACACTTTAATGAGATAGCTTTTCCATATTTTGGGTAATTAATTTAGCAGTGGCCCAGATGTTTCCATCAATATTGATATCACAGTATGAGCATTAGGCAGTATGAGGAAGGGGAATTGAGCTTGCCCCCATGCGCTCATTGTCAGCATTCATTGGGGTAATTGGGCTATTTTATAAATGGTTCTACTAGGAGACTCTGTAGCACTAATTGTTTGACGGTGAATCCCTTAATAACCAAGCCAACCTAAGACTTAAGCCTAAGTTGCATGTATAATACTGCCACCAGCAGATATAAATAGATTTAAATAATATTTTCTTAACCTGAATAGCAGCCATCTCATTCTTAATGTCTTGATACTTTTGAACTGTCTGGGATCACTGCTAATTATCATTCCTGTCAGTAATTACTCAAATTACAGCTTTCAAATACCCATAATGGAGCTCTTGATGATTTCAGAGTGAAATTGTCTGATCCTAACAAGCAGTTTGACATATGAAGATGATGTAAGGGTTCTAATGCTAATGATGCCTTAGTTAGACAAATTGAAGAAGAAGAAAAAGGGACTTTTATGCATGTATCAAATCTTTACTAATAATACTTTTGAACCACCAGCTATTATATATTTAGTCAAGGGTACGCGTTTTGTGTATTGCAACACTGGTCAGCAGCTCTGAAGTCTTTTCTGCCTTCCTGTAAACATTTAATTTGTAACTCAAGGAAAGCAGTCAATAAGTCATCGACAGAGATATTCATGGATACTATAGTTTAACCTTTAATTATCCAGGGTAAGGACTTTCCATGCAGAAGCTTATTCCAGCATATAGTACGTGATCTGTATTATGGAGCATGCACAGATATCCATTGCTCAGCTATTCTCACTATTACAACCCAGCATAATACAGTTCTGTAATACAATTCAGTGGAACAAATAAAATGCTTAGTCAGCAGACAGGTTTTAGATATTGTCATTTTTGTTACATGGAAATAATTTGTATCAATGATTATATGCGTTTCACTATAGCCTGCAGTTACCACAAATGCTTTTTAATGTTTTTGTTTTATCTTTAACAGTTGACTCTCAAAGCAAGGATTGCTGTGAAAAAATGTCCTAATACATACTGTCAGGTTTCACTCTAAGATTTAAAAAATGTTTGCATCATGTTCAAATCCTTGTACAATTAAGATGTCCGTGTTTTGACAACTAGTCATAGATTGGCAGAAATAACCATTTTTACCCTCAAAGAACAGCATCTGCGGATATATGGGTTTTGCACCAAATTAGCACCGATGCAGAAGTGCTCAATCCCTTTCATTATTGACCAGTCAAGACTGTGTTTCCGCCCACTAGCTTATTGACTCCAGTAAAGATCGTGTGAGATGACCCGACATGTCATGGGATCCCTTCCAGAGCAGCACCTGTGAGTTTCCTCAGAGAGCGCCGAGCCTGATAAATGAGTCTACGGTGACGAGCAGCTGATGGAGTGGCTAGCAAAGGTCATGATGCTTGGGGATGCTCCACTCTGCTCCCTCATTTCAATTTGGACCAACACCACCTTTTGCAAATGCCTGATAACCTCTGCCAAAGGTCAGCCAGGTGGAACCAAAATCCATCATGTGGTTATACTTCCCTTTCTTTGAGCTCGGAAACAAATACAATTTATTGGTATACACAACATTGGTTCAAAAAGTAAGGAAAGGCATCTCATTTGGTGCACTGTGTTTCTGCCAAATTAGGTTACCTGCTGCTTGCACTTAGGTGTAGCTACTGAGTAACAAGGCCCTACAGGGTGTTAGTATAGCTTGTGGAAGCATGCAGAGCTTTGTGAATTTTTGGTCATAATGTGTATTCATTTTTGTATGCACCCATCATGTTTTATCACCACTTCACAGGCAGGCTTTAAGCATTATTTATGACTGCTTTTTAGATAACATAAAACGTATTTTTTTTTAGGAGAAGATAGCACTTTAGCACAAATGAGGCTTTTTTTAATAGGGGAGATTTGTTTATTTAAATGATATGCACAAGGGTGTTTTGTCAGCTTTATACCTTTGCCTTGTTGATTTCTGCATATTACTTCCTACCTGTAATTTTCCTTTTTTTAAATATGTGTCTATCTCTGTACATCCAACAGTGTTTGTGAGCATGAGAGAGCTGGCCGCAGAAAGACAGAGGGATACAGGAAATGGAGGGGTGCAAAGAGAGGGAGAGTGCAATTTGTATGGCAGTCCAGACACCTTGCAGCACATATGGAAACGGGGGACAATTGACCCGAACGCTGTATGCACTCACCCATACTCTCAACTGAAGATGGCCTTGATAAAATGTCATCTTTCAAATTGTCATGTGGCAAGTTATGGCCGCCTAGACCCGTATTCTGCACCCCAGCATGTGTGAACACGCTGAAAATAATGCCCTTTGCCATCACCTCAGTTAAAATTTGCATCCCATGCAACAACTGCAAAATGTCAGTGGTCAATCAATTTAAATAATCTTTACTGCAGAATATAAAGCACAGTATATCCATGGTGTTGATAGGAAATGTAATGAAATGACCCCTTGTCCCCATGAAAACTAATTTGCTTCAGTGAGTCAGTTTTAGGAAGGGAAAATGTGAGGGGCAATTCATCCATGGAAATTAAACACATCCCGGGGGTTAGCTATCTAAATATGCAGGGAAAATTGTTTTTTGTCTGTTCCTTCAGTGTTTTCTTGCGTAGCAAGTGGAACAACATTTAGTTAAGGGAGACTGTTCTATTTTCTTTTCTTTGCATTCAAAAATAAATCCGACTTGGGGCGGTTGAACATTAATCACAGGATTCACCAAATCACCATAAGCTATACATGATAACAGTACATAGCTGTTGAACAAAGCCATTTGACAACGAACGGCCTATTGAATTATGCCCAAGTTCAGATCCTCAGGTCATTAGGGAGCCCCGCGTGTGGCTGGCTTTGGGATGCAAAGCCAGGTAGGTAGCCTGGGTACGATTGTTTGGCTCAGTTCTTTACTTCATTAATGCACATGAACTGCTCCCAGGCACCCTCATCAATGCTAATGAGCATATTAGTTTGCTCTGAGGCCAGCCACTGTCTTTTGATCAAGTTAATATTAATCGAATATGCAGGAAACCAAGAACCACAAGCGAGGGAGAGGAGGCAGTTTTATCTGTAGCCTCTTCAAGTCAAAGGGTTAGGGTCCTCCGTATCTGCCAATCTAGCTCCAGTAATTTTCTTTGTGCAACAAAGCACTATTTTGAGTAATTTTCCTGCAAGCAAATTAAACAAAAAATGCTTTTTCTATATGCCCTTCGGAGAAAGGAAGCACTCTGCTCTCTGTTTAATGGTGCCACACCCCATTAGCATTTAAGCTAATTCAAACTGAGCTTTTGCAGTCATATCGCAATACATGACTTCCTCAGGTTTGTTAAATGTATGCCTTAAAGTGATACTGTACACCCTCTGAAATGAACCTTTGGAGAATCAAACACTTACCAACTGTTTTCCAATGGAAGAGGCCTCCATCACCATGCCCAAACCAACGCATGTGCCTCCACAAGTTTGACAGCGTTCGCCTAAGGATTGAGAGAAAGAGTTTATTCAGACATTATTTCAAAAAACTAAACAAAAAAGGAAATATTCATGATATGGATGGATGGTGTGGATGTTAATGATGTTAGGGGATTGTTGCTTCTTTGTTGGAATGATGTTAGTGCTTCTTTGCTGCCATTATCTGTGAAGTACCGAGCCAATAACAATTTTTTTGTATTTAGTAGATGATATATAGAAAACCACTTTAATGTTATTTTTCAGTTTAGCAAACTTAAGAACATAATCCAACTGAAATATCTAAAACTAATGGATTCGTTAAATACACCTCTGTTATATTTTCTTATGTATTATTTTTAGTATTATTATTACGTATTATTACTTGACACAAATTTATTACACTACGTTGGGAGAAAAAAGTCCTTTCAGAGGGTGTGAAACACTCAATTCTTTAAAAGCAGCCCACAGGCTGCAAATCTCAAAAGAGCAATATTGCTATAGGTGAGAGAGAAAATGCACCCTGAACACTGTGCAGAGTGCCAGAAAATGACAGATCCATTTAAGCTACTTAAAAACACATCCAATTAATTAAAGCAAAATACTCGCATTGCACTTTCATTTTACACCCACTCGCAATCACAGTTTTATGCACAAAAATCTATCCCCCCACACATACCAGAAGTGTGCTTACTGTATAGTGATGGCCACGAAGCAAAACAGACCTCAGTGCATCATGCAAGCAAGTTCAGAACATACTGGGTTTATATTTTGTGGCAGTTCTCTCTGATTTTGACATTTTACTCATACACAGTGAAACAGGTGAAGTATAGTGTTATATTTCTCATTCTTTATTATATTTCTTATTAGAGTTGTATGTAGTCGGGGGGCGGGACAGAGGTAAATAGGTCAACACATGTACAGCAAATAATGGCAATGAATAGGCAGTACACATGCATATTAGGATCTTAATACTCATTACTTCAAGGGCTAAAAGCTGTGGCGATCAACTCGTGTCGAGAGTAAACAGTCCATGACAGAAATGAAATGGTGAAGGAGGGAGTTTGAGACAAAAGGAGCCGTGGGTGATGATAGATGGGGGTGAAAAAGCGTATGAATCTGGCCAGGATCACAGGCATCCATCCCCACCTGTCAGACAGTGACTAATTTCCAAGTGGGAGCTGGGCGATGGCAAGCCGAGAGCCTGGGGTCAAAAGAGCTGCTTGGGTTACAGCGAGGTCCTCTGAACTGGCAGGGAGATAATGGCTGGAAGCTTACATGACACACAGTACACACCACCTTGTTGAGGCTGTCCCCGCACTGAAACCACACATCTGATCAATCATGCAAGGGGTCGCCACTGCTGGTAACGCAGCATGATCAACGTATGTTAAAAGTGCAGGGTACTTTTTTTGAAGTAACACAGCATTCATCTTAACGTGAGACCTTGATTGTTCCCGATAGAAATGTCTTGGGAGGCGTATAAGGAATGTGTTGTTTCTAATCTATAGAGGATTTCAGGAGAGTTATACAAACGTCCTTCATTCTAACAGACAGTAATAATGTGTTTTTCTACCAAATAAGTCATGCTAAGAATGTTAATAACTGACCAAGTTTTCATTCTCTAAATTGTTTTTGTCATAATAACATAACAGGATTAATATATGAGGTTATTAAAAGTATCCTACGTGGTGTAAAAAGGTGTACTATTTACGAGGATTATTATGTTAGTATGATTATTGCCCTGACTGTTCGTCACTAATGGGGCGAAGCCTGCGAGAGTTCAGGCAGTCAACTCGAGCACCAATGATGCATTAACACGTGACGCACCTTGTCCCTCTGACAACCAACCAAACACATTCTCCTAAACATGCCGCTCTATTTAAGCTGCCAGGTCTTCCTGCCTCTGCCTCGCTATGCTGCTGCTGCCACTGCTGGGTTCACTTGCTATTGCTGCGTTCATGTTGCTGCTGCTTGCCTGCCCCACCACCACCCCCGCTCCACCCCAGCTTCCACCTGTAGGCTCGGGGGATAGTTATCTAATCATCACTCATGTTCTTTGTAAATCTGTGGAGTGATGAGGCCCGAGCCTAGACGCCAAACTCAAACTATATGCTGCTATAATAAACATATTAAGAACACGTGAGTTGTCTGACTGAACTAATGCTTACGATATTGCTAAAGTAATATTAGTGTTGCTTATAGCATTGTCTAAAAGAAGAATAAAAAACATTTATATATTTTTTTACTCATACTATTGCTAACACTTTAACTATTACTACCGATCCTATAAATGGCTAAAATAGCTTTAATTGCTTTGTTTGAAAATGATCAACCCAGTCTCACAAAAAAACGTGTAATAACTACGTTGGTCCACAACTTGGGACGTAGTATTTCTACAAAAATGCCTCTGAAATTGTAAGATCCCTACGTTTTTTTTCACCATTAATTTCCAATGGCTGGCGTCTATGTCACGTGATCTTCAAATTTCTCCCTGCAGACATTCTGCACCTTTCTTAAGCTCTTTTCTGTTCTTTTGGTTTTAGTGCCTGGCCGACGTGCTCACACATCACTCAGAGATACGTTTGTTTTTGGTACATTTATTTCCAAGTTATCGTATATACCAGACGAGGTTGAAACAGTGTTCGTCCTTTAAATAAACAAATAGTCTCTTCTCTGCAGTGCAATGCAGCGGTCAAAACACCGTGTGGCTTCACAAACAAACTAGAACACAGAGTATAATCAGCAGGACTCTTTTAACCAGCTGAGGCAATCACAGCACCAATCAGCCGCTCCGCCCAGCCGTGGCTGCGGATCACGATCACCTGACACCAATCAATTATACTCCATTACATGTCCTTATTCTGTTTTGTACTGTTTTCTACGTCATACCTTTTTATATTTGTAATAAATCTCGTTTTTATGGTTCATCAGTGTTGTTTTCATTTGTGGAGGGATGAATGAGTAAATAAATGGCAAGGCAAGTTTATTTATATAGCACTTTTCAACACAAGGCAATTCAAAGTGCTTTACAAAAAATGAAAGACATTAAGAAAATGGCATTTAAAATCAGTCATTAAAAAGAAAAGCTAATAAAATAAACATTAAAAGAAAAAATACATGGATAAAAGTTACAGTGCAGTCTAAGATATGAATAGTTCAATTAAAAGCAGCGACAAAAAGAAAAGTCTTCAGCCTGGAAGTACTGCTTTTTATTGATCTAAATTACTTAACGTAACAAGTTAACCTTCTTCTTGGACGCAGCTATGTATGAAATCAAGTCATTTTAAAAGTGCATTTAACGTGTACAGGGTAACAACAGACAGACAAAAAGTCCTCAGTCTAATGGAATAATCCACGAGCTCAGCCAATGAACCTAGCGATGCGAACATGGTAGTCCAGGAATGATAGTTTGATACATTTGAGTTTGATATACTTTATTAATTCCCGTGGGGAAATTGTTTGTAGCTGGAGTTGGCTGATAAACGCTGCTAGTCAATGTTGATTCGATGGTCAACTCTGTTCCCAGATAGTAAAACCTCTCACAAATACCGCGTACCACTCGGACTTAGTGATGTATTAAGACATATGACAAAACATGACATAAAACAAGCATACAGCACTGTTTAGAATCCATTTGGTCTGGTTTAGCGCAACCATGTAGGCGGCCATCTTTCACTTCTGTTGACAATATGCAGCTACCCAATTGGTGTAGCACGATCACGTGACGAACCGTGGCACTACTTTGGACCAAGATATTATTACGCTTTGAAGGGACTAGTTCAGCCAATAATTACGTGCCTAGAAGAATTGGCAGGAATTTTAGCGACAAACTTTTTTTTGGTGGATAAGCATGACTCGTTCTTTTTTATGAACTGAAGATTATGTAGTTCCACTTCTGTGGAGCGGGTTGAAACGATAACAGGGTTCACCTTATGGCCTAATAGGCCCTTTCTCATTTCATCAAATTCCCCTCCTCGACTCCTCAGGTAGTGACCCGGAAATGAATTTCAGCGCGCCATGTTGAAGGACATCTCATTTCTCTAAATGCACTTCGAGGATCGAGCGTCGAGGAGGCTCTCTGGAGGAGGTATAACACTGCGGTCAAGCCAGGCTCCACTTGGGAAAACACAGTCAAGCCAGCCCGCACGTGATATTGGGGTGCGCGAATATTAGAAGCATTACGGTAAAATCCCAGCTCTTACTCGGTCAATATCAAAAGCACCTATAAAAACAAACCAAACATATTAAATTAAGAAATATGTACTATATAATGTGATCAATAATTATTTAAAACAAACTACGTATAACTACCACGAGTAAATGTAAAATGTAAGGAGTTTCAAAATAAAAGTCCTTTGAAATCTCATATTGAAATCTCATATATGAGCTATCAGCCCTGTGTTTAGATAAGAATACAACGAAATCTCTCCCTGATGCAAGACTCATCTCACTGCAGGGTGATAGAAGGACAGCCCATCTACTCACCCAGAAAAAATCAGGACATTCTGATGTGGAGTTTCAAAATAAAAGACCTTTGAAATCCCATATATGAGCTATCAGCCCCGTGTTTAGATAAGAATAAAACGAAATCTCTCCCTGATGCAAGACTCATCTCACTGCAGGGTGATCGAAGGACACCCCATCTACTCACCCAGAAAAAATCAGGACATTCTGATGTGGAGTTTCAAAATAAAAGACCTTTGAAATCCCATATATGAGCTATCAGCCCTGTGTTTAGATAAGAATACAACGAAATCTCTCCCTGATCCAAGAATCATCTCACGGCAGGGTGATAGAAGGACACCCCATCTACTCACCCAGAAAAAATCAGGACATTCTGATGTGGAGTTTCAAAATAAAAGACCTTTGAAATCCCATATATGAGCTATCAGCCCCGTGTTTAGATA
This sequence comes from Pseudochaenichthys georgianus, assembly GCF_902827115.2. NCBI lineage: Eukaryota > Metazoa > Chordata > Actinopteri > Perciformes > Channichthyidae > Pseudochaenichthys > Pseudochaenichthys georgianus. Next base: position 15,006,664 of record NC_047515.1, read on the forward strand.
AGAATAAAACGAAATCTCTCCCTGATGCAAGACTCATCTCACTGCAGGGTGATAGAAGGACAGCCCATCTACTCACCCAGAAAAAGTCAGGACATTCTGATGTGGAGTTTCAAAATAAAAGACCTTTGAAATCCCATATATGAGCTATCAGCCCTGTGTTTAGATAAGAATAGAACGAAATCTCTCCCTGATCCAAGACTCATCTCACTGCAGGGTGATAGAAGGACACCCCATCTACTCACCCAGAAAAAATCAGGACATTCTGATGTGGAGTTTCAAAATAAAAGACCTTTGAAATCCCATATATGAGCTATCAGCCCTGTGTTTAGATAAGAATACAACGAAATCTCTCCCTGATCCAAGACTCATCTCACTGCAGGGTGATAGAAGGACACCCCATCTACTCACCCAGAAAAAATCAGGACATTCTGATGTGGAGTTTCAAAATAAAAGACCTTTGAAATCCCATATATGAGCTATCAGCCCCGTGTTTAGATAAGAATAAAACAAAATCTCTCCCTGATCCAAGACTCATCTCACTGCAGGGTGATAGAAGGACAGCCCATCTACTCACCCAGAAAAAATCAGGACATTCTGATGTGGAGTTTCAAAATAAAAGACCTGTGAAATCCCATATATGAGCTATCAGCCCCGTGTTTAGATAAGAATAAAACGAAATCTCTCCCTGATGCAAGACTCATCTCACTGCAGGGTGATAGAAGGACAGCCCATCTACTCACCCAGAAAAAATCAGGACATTCTGATGTGGAGTTTCAAAATAAAAGACCTTTGAAATCCCATATATGAGCTATCAGCCCTGTGTTTAGATAAGAATAAAACGAAATCTCTCCCTGATGCAAGACTCATCTCACTGCAGGGTGATAGAAGGACAGCCCATCTACTCACCCAGAAAAAATCAGGACATTCTGATGTGGAGTTTCAAAATAAAAGACCTTTGAAATCCCATATATGAGCTATCAGCCCTGTGTTTAGATAAGAATAAAACGAAATCTCTCCCTGATGCATCTCATTTCATTGCAGGGTGATAGAAGGACAGCCCATCTACTCACCCAGAAAAAATCAGGACATTCTGATGTGGAGTTTCAAAATAAAAGACCTTTGAAATCCCATATATGAGCTATCAGCCCTGTGTTTAGATATGAATAAAACGAAATCTCTCCCTGATGCAAGACTCATCTCACTGCAGGGTGATAGAAGGACAGCCCATCTACTCACCCAGAAAAAATCAGGACATTCCTCTATGTACAGAGCATAGCCCATAAAATATGTGGTCAAACAATCTAGTATTATGAATGAAGTGTGAATGAATATGTGGTGCTAAAGTTTGCATTTGGTAAGTGTTTAAGTAGTTTTGAGTGCAGTTCTTCACAGGAGAAATTAGGTGTTTTGCACTTTAGGTGTGGGGTTTTGTGAATTGTGTTTAGTGTTCTGAGAAAGTGAGCAATTTAAAAAAAGATGTGTGTTAGCAATCGAGAAAAATGTAACATAAATTGTACACCTTGAAAACCATCCATTACAAAATAATAATATTCAAAACTAATAAATCAGAATATACACTTTAGCAAATACCACAAGTAAGTAAGTATAAGGACTATAATAGTGCATTTCTGTCTAAAATTTGATTTCACTTTTACCTCGCCTGCTCCTTTTTGTTTTTTGTTTTTTTGTCCTCAATATCTGCCTCCCTTGTTTTAACACTGTGTTTGGGTCCTACCTTACCATTTTATTTTGAAACTATATATCAGAATGTCCTGATTTTTTCTGGGTGAGTAGATGGGCTGTCCTTCTATCACCCTGCAGTGAGATGAGTCTTGCATCAGGGAGAGATTTCGTTTTATTCGTATCTAAACACAGGGCTGATAGCTCATATATGAGATTTCAATATGAGATTTCAAAGGACTTTTATTTTGAAACTCCTTACATTTTACATTTACTCGTGGTAGTTATACGTAGTTTGTTTTAAATAATTATTGATCACATTATATAGTACATATTTCTTAATTTAATATGTTTGGTTTGTTTTTATAGGTGCTTTTGTTATTGACCGAATAAGCGCTGGGATTTTACCGTAATGCTTCTAATATTCGCGCACCCCAATATCACGTGCGGGCTGGCTTGACTGTGTTTTCCCAAGTGGAGGCTGGCTTGACCGCAGTGCTATAACGGAGGATACACTGATGGGCCCTCCACGGCTCCTTCGCGGATGCATTTCCGGGAACAGAGATGTTTCAAAGAGTCGTGATGCACGGCCGGACTTATCTCAGCCAATGACAGCTCTGCATGCATCCCCTGGATATTATTTTATGAACTGCTCTCATCGCGACGCGATGTTTACAGAGAGAACAGCTGTGAGGTCCGTGCAGAAAGCAGAGCATTATGTATAATATATATCACTCAGTATAACAGGCCTACTCTCTTTATTTGCTTTAGTTTAGTAGATATCTACAAACAAAGAGTCGATCTTTTTTTAAACCATTTAGTGCTTCACATAATAAAATACACAACGGCTGTAGCCTGATTATATGCTTTAGGACAGGGGTCGGCAACAGGCGGACCGCGGTCCGGATCCGGACGCCGACCAATACGGACCCGGAGCTATACTCAATACATTAATAGGGGAATTTTCGGCGCCTCCCGCTTTTTTAACGCTGATTTGGTTGACTTGTGTAATTCGTGGAGAACCGGAGAGTTTTCATTTTGGGGATGGGGAGTCTGTCCGTCAGTCCGACTGACGGACAACTTCTCGCTTCAAAAAAGAAGAAGAAATCTAGACCGCAAAAATAATTAAACAAGCGAGTACCTGTTTTTCCTGACCAAGGACAGGTTCCATGAACACAACACGAGCGTAACGTGTCTTCACGTGGTATGTCTGGTCTGAAAGGAGTGCTGACAAAGAGCACCGGAACGCTGCTCCAGCCCTTCAAATATTGCAGTACCCATAAGGAGCCGTGCACATGCCACAGTGTTTACGTGGGGTGGCTGTGTCTTTAGTTGTAAGCACGGTGGCGATCTGTTGTTATTAGCATCTGGTTAGCTAGCTATGCTAACGAATTTAAAGAGCTTTTCTACAACCAGGTGGAAGAGAGCTCTCTCCTGAGAGGCTCAAATAACCTCAGCTCAGTGAGGTTAAGGCACACCTTGATATGATCATTATAGTTATTAATGAGACTAAATGAAAAACAGGTATAAAATACTATATGACAGTAACAAAAAACAAAAAAGTTGTTAAAAATAACAGGAATAGAGTTTAGAGTGATTTGTAAACTATCCAAAAAGAAAAATCTGCTTACAGTTCCGTTTCATATGGGTGTTGAAAGATGTATCCATAGATCTCTTCATGTTGCTCTCAAAGTGCACCAGATTGATGCTTTTAACTTCAATATGTAATATTCCCGGGGGAGCATGCCCCCGGACCCCCCAAGAGGAGGTTAGGTCCCCCCCCCACTTAAATCATGTTCACATGGTCATGGATAGGATACTAAATATATTTGCACACATCTTGTGTCCATATCTTTCTGTGTTGGTGGTCATGCCACACCGTGCACATGCATGCATGCAATGTGAACATATGTTATTTTCAGTTGAGCATGTTTCAAAGTAATCTTAAAAAATTCAACTTACTTTTTGTTTCTACTGTTTATAAGTATGATGTTTAAATATGAAATGCTGTATTCATTAGTTGTACTATAATTCTACAAATATTTTAGGTAGTGCTGTCAAAATTATCGCGTTAACGGCGGTAATTAATTTTTTGAATTAATTGCGTTAAAATATTTAAGGCATTTAACGCATGTGCAGAATGGCCCACCCCATACGTGCCACCAGTGGCAGCGCCAGGGTATGGCTGGGGTAGGCTACACCCATACCAAGAAATGGCTTAGCCCCACCATGAAAAATGATGTTAAAGTAAGCAAACTAAAGTCTGCCAACTCGCGCGGAGTAAATTGCACAGACAGCAGTTAGTAAGATTGATTTCAGTAGCCATGGTTTTGAAAACTTTTGTCACGTAGTGATCGTCTTCTCAATAGAACATCTTTGATAACAGCGTGGTGTTGTTGCAGGAAGTCCCGACGGAGAATACTTTTGCTGTAGTACAGGGCAGAGCCATATAATAGTAATAATATGGCTCTGGTACAGGGGTGCACATAACTGGTACGCAGGTTATGTGCGTAATCTGAAATGCGTACCGTCACTTGTGTCACAAAGCGCATTTGCGTACCGACGTACTTATGAAGCTTTTCCAGAAGGCGGTTAGATCACCGGACGACAGAGTCGGTCTCCGTGTGCACATACAGGGCTGCTGTTAACGTCGGTCTGTACAACGGAACTCTGCAAAAACTACGCCAACCGGCTGCGGAGGGAGACTCCCCCCTTCACTGGAGAACTGCGCTAAAACAGCTGATCACAACGTTCACACTCTGTGGTCACGAAGTACTCCACTAGCCCCCCCCCCCCCCCTCTGTCTACTTTCCTGAAGTACTCCCCCGTTGATAGAAATCAACACGTAATGAATTAAGACCCCACGGTTTGATGATTGATAGGTGTGTGGGTTGTCCTTCATTTTGACATGCAGAATTTTTTTATAATAAACATAGATACTGTATGTTAAATGGATATATCCTCCTTCTTTCATTTATCTTTCCATTCCCACAACAATATACATAAATAAATGGCATATTTTGGACATAGTTCGAATGGTGATTAATCATGATTAATTAATTTTTAAGCTGTGATTAATCTGATTAAAAATTGTAATCGTTTGACAGCCCTAATTTTAAGTTTTCAGAGTAATTGTTTCCTACAGAACATTTTGTGATGTCATTTTGTTGAACCTGTTTCATTGGAAAATGTTAGAAAGCTGTAAAATAACAGTATTCTCCCTGTAGAACTTTAGGTTCTGTATTTATTTTAGTGTTTGATCATACAAATCTAATTAAAAAAAATGTAAAAAACTGTTTTTCTCATCAGAACTTTATATATATATTATATTATATATATATTTATATATATTTATATGTATTTTAATGTAACATTTAAGACAATGGATTTTGAAAAGAGAGGAAAGTTTCCTCTAAAATCTTTAAGGACAATTTCTGTATACTAATTGCTTTTGCACTTTATTTCAGTTAAAGTATTTTTACTTTCATTTTATGGTTTTTGTTTGGCAGCCGCTGCTGCCAGTCATTTGACCGTTTTTTTACGGGTTTTTTGCCCGTAGAAGTTTTAGTGCTGTACTTTTATTAAAGGTTATTGACTGTAAAAAGAGCAGATAAATCTGTAAAATTACAGTGTTTTCCTATAAAATCTTTAAGGACAATTTCCGTAAATGAATGTTATAAGTTCTGCAGAACAATTTTATAGAAAACAATAGCAATTTTCTATAGGATTCTATAAATTATTTGGTGGAATCTATAGTAAAATTCATAGGTGAATTCTATAGAATATTTGCCAATATCCTGCAGTATATTCTACAGAAATTATATAGAAACATCAATAGATTTTTCTATAGATTATTTTGCAGAACCTATAGTAAAATCCATAAGTACATTCTATAGAATATCTGCAAACAGAAGTTCTATAGAAATGTCCACAGATTCTATAGAATATAGGTCACAAATTCTATAGTATTCTACAGAATGGTATTCTACTGAACAATTCTATAGAAAGCATCCATGGGGTTTTCTATAGAATTCTATAGATTATTTTCTACAAAAAAACCATCTACACAGTATATATTTTCTATAGTACTATAGTATTCTATAGATTATTTCCCAGAATCTATAGTAAAACACGTAGGCAATTTCTATAGTATATCCGCAAAAATCCTGTAGTATTCTACAGAAAATGTCTATAGAATTCGTCCATAGCTTTTTCTATAGTATTCTATAGATTTTTTTTCTAAGGGATAAGAAACAGAGATAGGGAGCACAACAACCTATCTCTACGTCAGATGCACTCCCCCGCTTATCTAAGCGACTCTGTACCCCGTTATTATAAGAATGAAAATAATAGACTCGAATTACAAATTCTGAATCAAAGTGGTTACAAAATGTGCTATTTTTCTGTGTACTTTCAGACCTTAATTTCCCCATTGAGTTCTCTTGCAAAGCCACAGGGATCACAAAGGAAAACAACTGATTAGCTTTTGTTAGCAGTCTGGACTGTGGACCGTAGACACTCATGCAAAGGACAAATAAAATCATAATGAAGTGCCTCCCAATAGTTACTTTTTTTTTTGTGACTCTGGGGTGAAAAAATAACAATTATCAGTGTTGCCAGAAGCATGGTCCTGTGACCCCCGTAGCAATAAACTGAGTACTGAATTATAGCTTTGGCTGTTCTATGAACTGTTCTCAAATTACATTCTACTCTCCACCTTTCTTGCTATAATAAAAAGATAATGTCTTTGACCTCTACTCTCATTATGATAGATTGCTAATAATGATGGGGATCTAGGAACTTAACTTTGCTGTAAAATAAACGTTTAAAAACATAAATGTAATGTATTAAATGCAGTAATCTACAAATAACCTTATGATTTAACTGAAAACAGGTTCATTCCTGTAGGCGAATATCCATTTTTATTACAGAGGGTATTTGTTGTATTTTGTAAAGTCAGCAAAGCAATCGATCTTGTTCAAGTGAGTGTATGACTTCAAGGCAAGGCAAGGCAAGGCAAGTTTATTTATATAGCACTTTTCAACACAAGGCAATTCAAAGTGCTTTACAAAAAACGAAAGACATTAAGAAAATGGCATTTAAAATCAGTCATTAAAAATGAAAGCTAATAAAATAAACATAAAAAGAAAAAATACATGGATAAAAGTTACAGTGCAGTCTAAGATGAATAGTTCAATTAAAAGCAGCGACAAAAAGAAAAAAAAAAACTTCAGGCAGATGCTTTTTATTTTCTCTGTGAAGTTGGTCAGATTCAGCATTTAATCTACCTTGTTACAGGTAGCGATTGAGACTGCAGGTATGAATGTTTTGGGGTAGGGTCATATTGCTGGTGAATCCACCGGATTGTCTTTTGTTTCATTACAGTAGCAGTAAGGAAAGCACGTAAACCAGTGTCTAAACAAAAGAAAATATTGTACTTTGACACTGAAAATATGATGTGGTTGGAGTATCACATATCTTGCTTGGCATTAAAAGTGGGAGCTCCTGCTGTGTGAGCATAATCATTACTCATGTATCTTTCATTTATTTTTGCAAGGCATATTCCGGCTCCCCTAAAGAGCAATCGCAAACATTAACATAATGTATGCTTTGTATCGTACATTTATGTCTGCTTCATTACACTAACACTGCACTGACTTTTACTTAAACAATGATGCCAAAGAAACCTCATAGCAACAGATATTATTTACAGTTCTTATTGTGTATTCTTGCAAGATGATGCCTGAGGGTGCAAACTAGTAGTAGTCTATCGGTAAGTTTGTGAAACTATAATTGCTGTTGACCTCTGAACGGTCAGCACTAAGAAGATATTCAGGTATTTTTGTAGCTTGGGTACTTTTTTTGTTTATTTCAGTGATATATTACCAAGCTGGGCATTGTGGGTCTATACCACCCTGATGTTGTGTCTATGTTTAATGGCAAGTCCTTAAAACATGTATATTGTGTGCAAAATTACTATCAATGCATACTCTGTGTTTACGTGTTTTTTCAAAGACTGTGTAGAATCTCGTTTCATATTCAATGTGTGAATATGTTAAACACTACTACATTCCCCTCTGACAGCAGCCTGTAAGGTTGTGGATGGTTATGGCATCCTCTCACAAACAGAGTCTATCTGGGAGTAGTGGAGTGATCACAGCCGTTCCCAAGGTGTCTTTTTGTCAACAGCCTTCATTGGTCTCCAGGAAATAGTTTTCAAACATAAATGCTCTGTGATATTGATGTAAGCATTAGAGAACCATTTGGAAAGAAGGTCATGTATTTCTTAAAGGTGTAAATTACTTTTCCGGAGATACAAATATTACTTTCAGAAATGTGTGAAAGCTGTAAGCAATTAGATTGCTGAAATAGTCTTCAGATGATAGGAGCTTTTTACCGGGTTTTTTTAAGGTGATGTCTCAAGTAAATAATTGTGACTGTCACTAAATGACTGCAAAACTAAAGATACTCTTGGAGGATATTTCCTATAACAGTGTTTCCTCTGAACAGCTAATGACAGTTTAACGCTGGCACTACGAGAATAAGAACGCATGCGGGGCACTGCTATTGATGACAAGGTAATACTACTATCTTAACAGCTTAGAGGCCAAAAATGGAGCACAACACAACTATATCCAATACACAAGCTCTAAGGAAAATCCCTGTGTGAAACAAATACATTTCTCCCCTAAACAAAAAAAGGAAGAAGGGGTGAAAAAGGCATTATAAGGTCAATCTCTCACGAGGAGGGTGACTCTGCCAGTTGTGAGGTTACCGCACTCACAGGGAGAGTTGGGAACTATTTTAGACTAGGTAGAAAATACAACATCCTTTAAACCAGTTTAATAAGCCTCCGTGATCCAAGGGGTTCCCGCGGGTGGAAGCCGGGGGCTCGTCTTGACAGAGGGGGGTAGGTCCTGCTTCTTGTCCACTGCCTGGGGAGGTGTGTGTAATGCCGAGAGAGCAGCTGAGAAAACATTGCAGTGGAGTCAGGCAGTCCCAACCTGCCATTTCCCAACAGCTGGAACAATAAATCCTCTGATTTAAGATGGTTTAAATCTAACTCAGAGGAACACAAATAATCTTAGACTACAGGGAAAATATCCACAAAGAAAGTCTCTGCTATGTATTAGATTTTTTTTTATGTAAGATATTTAAAGAAAACACACAATATAAGCTAAAGTGGAAATGTATAAAAATCTGCTTAGGCAGTTAGGCAGTTTCTTTAGTAATAAATTATCTCAGCTGTTGTTGGAGCTTTGGGGGTGGCGCTGTTTCGGTTTTCTTTTCAGCTCTGGATGCTATCACATTTCATGCAAACTACCCTGATCTTTATTCATCCCGATGTCTATTCAAGACAACAAAAGCAAGCAGCTGTCACAAAGCAGAGCGGTGTGTCAGAGGTATTTTTTTTTCAAGGTGTGTGTTACGTTGTGATAGAAACTGGGAAGAGTAAGAGCAAACTCAACATTTAATTAAAAATGTCAGGCCTTAATCAGTGCACAGCCTGTCCTCCTACAAAAAACGACCATATAGGTCGATTGTTCAGCAGCTAAATACGACCCAGAGACACGTTTTAAAGTGTAGCCCCTCTAGTGGTCGTGTAAGAAACGACATGCTCCTGTCGATTGCAAACGCTCCGGAGGGTCGTTTATTCACAAATAACCCTCTCTGGAAAATCCTAAATTGTGGAATAGTTTGGCCATTAAAATGCTTATTTATTAGATTTCTAGCGAGAAGTGTATATTGTACTTTTATAATCTACGTCCAGTGGATGTGTAGGATCTACAGTTTGATAGATATACGAAGATGATTTGAGGTCTCGCCAGGAGAACGTGTACTGTATATGGGGCAACTTCCATGTAAAGTTAGCGTGGGTGAAAACAGTATTTCCGGTCTCGAAGTTTTCATAATAAAACCGGAAGTATTCCCCACACTGTCAAATGATTACACAGTGATATCTCCTTTTGTGTTTTTAACCTTCGATTCGGAGAAACAAATAGTTTTTTGGGAGTTTAGACACTACAGAGTTTCCGAAGACACTACACTACCCAGAATCCCCAGCTATCGTTTGGGACTACAACATCCGCCTTGCTTTACAAACCCCGTGATTAGCCCTCAAGCTCTGTGATTGGATATTGGAGTGGCAGTGCGACAAGGTTACGCTGTCAAACAGCTCTTTGAAATGGAATGGAACCACGCCAGACTATCCAAAACTGGACTTGGACGGGTCCAGCCCGGCCCTCCCCCCCAGAATTACACTTGCTGCCTATTGTGTGTTTCGCAACATGTTCTATGGCACGTCTCTACTGGGAAATGTAGTTTTAAAAGACGTTTTCGTATTTCCCACAATTAGAAGTTGCCAGTATTAAACTGTATACATCCCTGGAGGTTTAGGGGACACGAAACACATTGGTGTTATCAAATTTAAAACATATAATTAATACATGGGTGAAAATTGCTTGTGTCCATAATGGGCAGCATTAATACCACATGACAGCTGGTCTTATGTCTGTGACCCCTCCTGTTGTTAATTGATAAGCCTGAAACATGCACTTGTCAAGGTTCAGATGCACATTTAGCAAATATGGCAGTAGCCATCGATCATCTTAAGATATAACTTTATTGATCCCAAGTTGGGAAATGTTTTTGTTACAGCAGCATGTACTACTTTGTTCTACTCCACTACAATTCAGAGGTTAACCTGGTATTTTTACTCTACTACATTTATTTTTGTTACTTTGCAGATTCTGATTAATGATGTGAAATATAAACAACCCTTAAATCAGACTTTAGTTACACCTGAGTAAAATTCAGCCTTATCAGTTTGTCTGTTTTGCACATCCTCCTGTTAATATCTTTGGACGTCCTGCACTAAACTGTTTTATTGTAGAGATCACTACAGTATCTTCTAGATATTTTCCATTCTATATTTCTATCATTGACCCCTATTTTGTATGTAGGCTACTCTTAATATTTAAATGTTTTCATCAATAACTAAATAAATATAACTTATTCAACAACTACATTCAATAACGTGCTTTAACCACTAGGAGGTGCGGTTTAGACCAGTGGTCTAGTTAATAAAACATAATAATATCGTACATAATATGACTATTCACTTTGTGAGTTTAAAACAGAACGGTAAAGGAAAATACAGTTTCAGTCTCTCGATGTGAAGCTTATGCATTGTACCATGAACCTGTATAGACCTGTAACAGTCAACTGCATGAGGAGTTGGAAAGGTAGTTCAGAAAATCAGTAATATCTTTAAAAACTACAAAAAAGTCCCTTTCTATCAGCTGTGCACCGTTATGGTGTAAATACAGACTATCTACTAATTGGATCAAATATAAAAGTCAGCCGAATTAGTGTTGATACTGCAAGGAGACGTATTGTGTGAAAAGAAATGGAAGATGTTGTTTAATTGTTGATATATTTATGGTCCACGTCACGTATTCAGTTTTGGCGGCATCTCTTCCAGTTTGTCAAAAGGTCTTCTGATCAGGGCTCTATAAATACATATCTATGGCAGATATGTAATATTTAATGCAGCCGCACCGTGTATTACAATGCCGTTATGTGATGACTTTCAAAGAGAAAAGCAAGAACACTCGGAATAAAGTATTATTATTATTATTTTTAATGTTTTCCGATTTCATATCACATAAACACCATATCCCGACGTGCATTGCGGCGTGATTTTAGCCTATCAAAACCTCTGAAACAAGAAATATGTCGAAAGAGAAAAACCTATGGGAAAAACACAAAAGCATTGTACACAATTTAAACCAATTAATGTCGTATAATTAACTAGGATAAACTGATGTTTTTTTAGTGGATGAGTAGTGCAGATATCACTGTTAAATCATTTGATCATTGGTTTTATTATGAAAACGGCGAGACCGGAAATACTGTTTTCAACCCATAACTTTACATGGAAGCTTGCCGCATATACACGTTCTCCTGACGAAACCTCAAATCATCTTCGTAATATCAAACTATAGATCCTACATATCGACTGGACGTGGATTCTAAAAGTACAATATATACTTCTCGCTAGAAATCTAATCATAAAGCGTTTTAATGGCCAAACTATCCTACAATTTAGGATTTTACAGAGAGGGTTATTTGTGAATAAACAACCCTCTGTAACGTTTGCATTGAACGGGAGCACTCGAGGCCGACAATTTTAAAACGTAATTATAGGTCGTATTAAGCGCTTGAACAAACGACATATTTGGTCGTAATAAGGGCTTAAAACAATCGACCCATATGGTCGTATGAGTTGGAGGACTTGTTGTCAGTGCATGATCTTTACTTAGAAGGGCATTTTAATATTGTCTATGTTCTTAAGTATTAGAATATGCTGTCCATCGGGAAACACATCAGCAACCAATATATTCCTAAATTGAAATGAGAATTACACTGGGATGTCAAAATGTTTGAGGTTTGATAAAAGCAAAGAAAGAAGTTAACCGAATATGATGAAATGTTAAGGTTTATGCATAAGATATACAAATGTGCTTAATTTGTAGAGACTAAGCATTAATTATAAGTCTCCAAATGACATTAAGGGCTATAGTAACTTGCCTACTGTATGAACCCAATTTGTTCCTGGTGCAGCATCATGCACAATTGTCATTTTGCCTTATTCTTTGTCATCCGCTTGCTGTATTCCTTAAAATACAGCAAGCTCTCCAATCTGAGCAGTTGTGAGTGGACTATTTCTGCTTACACAAATTGAATGACTACATTAGCCAGCTGGAAAATGGACACTGAAAGCCGAGTGATGGGCCAGAGGGAGACCAAATGAAAACTGCAACTGAGTCCCCTGATTCAGAAGATTACTCGCACATCGAGTTCATCTTCATCGAGATGTTCACAGCAAGTGCTACAAACCTTGTAACGCTTCTCGGATCAACGGAAATCACAAAACACTACAGTATGTACTCTATGAACTATGAACTTGTGAAAATCATGAAATGAAGTGCTCTTCTTGGTAAGTGCATTACAGAGCTCTCCAGAGAGTTAAAAGGGAAATGAAATGTGAAAAAGAGAACCCTAGTTTTTAATTATTTGTTATGAATAATAGATCATTGGGAATATTTCCAGGGCTCCGTGTTCTTGTAGGTCAGGGAGAGTCCAGTGTTTATTAAACTGACCAAACAGACATGCACAGAGCAAAGAAGGAGAGATTAAATGTATGAGAGCAGCGGCAAAATCTAATTATGGGACAGCAAATGGATTTTCCAACCTTTGTCTAGATGATCGCCTGTTTGCCCATGTTTAAGGATATATATTTAAACAGTGTGTTTGAGGGACGGGAGCATAAGAGACATCAATTATAAATGAATGTCAAAATAAGATCAAATATGGTTGTGAGGGAAGTCTATCAACATTTTTGAGGATAAGAACAATTTGTAAAGTAAGGTGAAACAGTTAAGAATAAACACAAAGATGGTGGTTACAGGTTCAGGTGTGTCAAATCTTTATTTCTACTTCAGTAAAGCTATGTTATAAATTGTGTTTGTGTCCACCTTCCCCTCTCTGTATTATGCTCCATCCTCTCTTCCTGCTCATTCTGCTGTCTTTATTTCTACAGCACAACAGAAAGCATTAGCATAATTTAATTATGTGCGAATCATTATGTGTATCTGAGGGTCATTTTGCTGAGATGTAACTACTGACTACTGAGTACGATTTTTCTCAGGCTCGGACCCATCTATAGATGTATTCATATGTGAAACAAAAGTCTAAGTTAAGGAGTATGTGTATTTCCACAGCAGAAGGAGAGCCCCAGCACTGTCTTTTCTTCTTTGTAGAAAAATCTGTGATTTCCAAAGCCTATACAAGAGGTAAAGGTAGAAGAGTGGAGAAAGACAGAGATGGAGAAAAATGAGGAGGGGGAGAGGAATTAGGGAGATATTGACAGCGTTAGAGGCTATGAGATAAATGGAAGCTTAAACCTTAGGGACTTCAGGAAACAGAAGAGTTTACCCAATTGAGGGCCTTCACGTATGAAAGTTCATTCAGTCAGATGGAGTTGCTGTCATTAAGGGAGACTCTCGGGGCAGTAGAAAACCTCAACATAAATGACTTTTCCATAACGTTTTACAGTCATTTAAAGAACCGTCTCTTGAAATGTGCTCTATGCTCAAAACCACTAGATAAACAAATTAATTAAATGAATGCCATATATGCTCAATATACAATGAAGTCCAGACTGTCCTACTCCATTCTAATTCAGACATGTTTGCCTTCAGCATACCTTGTGTTGCATGAAAAGTCAGAGTTATTTAGTGTCTGGGCATAAGGCATATTTTACATTGTGTTGACGCTTAACTTAAAATCATAGTTTGTATTACATGTGTATCTTTGCTGCCACTCTCCTGAGATACATATATCTGCAAGTAATTGCATTTCTTAAATGTATGCACAGGATACCGTCTGTTGGAACAGGCTGTCTGTCACATGCAGAGTGGGGATCGTCCTGCCACAGAAGGTTACAACCTGTCAAGATGTGGGCCAGGCCAACTGTCCCCCATTCTATACAGGAACCTGGCCAATAAGCTGTCCTTGTTCCATTTGTTTTGTTGACATAATTATGATTTCTAAAAAGACTAACATATTTTAGGGGGTTATTACATTTGTGTGGCTTGTATGACCTGTAAACAAGTTTTTTTTAAATAAAACTCAATTTAGTGTATTTTTTATTTGAACTACTGGTAAGAAGCTTAAGTTAACCTAAATAGATTTCTCCCTGTAGCTTTGCTGTAGATCAACTTCTCACAGTGAAAGCTATGCTTTCAAAGAAGCCTTCATTACACTGGTAACCACATACGAGTATAGGAAGAGGCTTTGTTTAAACAAGCAATCTACAATATATTTATTTTTCTCTTTGTTTTGTACACATTTCTGTTGGTTAAATCATTAAAATTGACATGTATCTACTACGAAATGTTCTTTGAAACATTACAATTGTTACATAATATTAATGGATGCGGCTGCACTAATGAAATGGCATGGTTACTCTGTAGACAGTCTCCTCCTCACACTGTGCAGCCACTCAGTGTGAAAGACAGAGCGGCATGCAGCAGTATTAATGGGAGTCCCTCTGCCAGGGAGCCTTGCTGACCTTGGTCTTATCTCTGCGACCTCATGCATGATTGATAAATAAAAATGAAACTCAAGATGTCTTCCAACGCTGAGGTATCTTATCTTATGAGCCGCTTCTTTTAGCAAGATGAGAACAGACCCAATTGGTCTTGGCTGGCAAGGCATTTAATTTTGCAGCAGTTCCACTGTTTACGCACGGTCAGACAGGGACTCGAGATGCAAAACAATATATCTGCGACTTCATTGCACCTCAAAGACAATTGGATTTACAGATGGGTCAATAAATATTCCATCTCCCTAGTAATACAACAACTTGTATTAGCTAGCCGGGCTCTGTCCTCTATGTACAATGCAAAGTAAAAAAAATATACTTCATGTGGGAATTTAAACATGCATCACCACTTTGCCCTGAGCAATGTGTTTACAGTTTGCCTCATGAATTATTGAAAGAGAAAATACAGTGTTTACCCTTGATATGACAAGGCCTTCTGAAGCTACAATCCTGCATTCGATATTGTCAACATAAGTGTCATGGACGTGCCCCCATAGAAATGTGGTTTTCGGCTGTGCTCTAGTATTGGGATGCTGCACACCCAGTGCTGCAGAATACAAACTATTGCAGCCTTTATTGTAGCTGACTGGTTATTTTTTGTAGCTTTACATGAAAAACAGCCACTGCAGCATGTTTATTCTCAGTCATTATACGTAGACACAACTTGTATTATATTAGCCATGTAACAATGTCCTTTCTTTCATAAACAGGGAATATTGTTTTGAACTGTTAATCCATCCCAGTCAATAAGCCGGTCTGGAAATGTTTATTCATAGATTCTCATATTCCTTTTAACATCTATCCGAGATCGCTGATAACTTCAAGATGAATTACTCTGTGTATATGGCTATAAGCTGTCCATTCATATGACCTACCAGAGGGTTTTACCAGGTAGAGCGTAGGACAAAAGCAGAGGAATTGTTTTCATGTCTCTGCCTATGGTCTGCCTGTGAGTGACAATTACCCATGTAATTACTTTCATGAACATTCCCAATAACACAAAACCATGTGAGGTATATTATTTCACAGAATACTGAGATCAACGTTTTGGTATAACTGGTGCAGGTCTGTTCAAAAGGATTTGTTACTGTTGGCACATTCAAATACAGATGTACTGTATAACAGAAGATGGACCAGACTGCCTGACATTTACCTCAGAGGAAATACTAAATATTAGTTCTCTCACTTGCTGTGTTCACACGTGGCATGATTCAAGCTGTTTATTTAACCTCTAAATAATTTCCTTTTGTTTATTTGAGCATCATTGAAATGTCATTTTAACTTCGAAGACCTAGATACCAACAAGTCCTTCAAGTAAACCGGTCTGTCTGTCGTCTGACCAAACAAAGGACAACGTTTTATGGGAATTAGGAAAAGAGATATTACTTGTTTTAATAAACCTTTTCGACTAGTGTTTACAGCGGGAATGCCAATTACAGTAAAGCGTGCAGACAAATCCATCTTCCTTGTCTAACGTTACAGGAATTGGAATCTGCCACAGGCCAAATATCCTATTTCACTGGTTTACAAGTTAGCAAAACTCCTCTGTGATCATAGCCAATAACGTCATGGGTAGGATTAAATATCACAGAGTTTGCCGTCGTTTGTTATCCAAACACAAATCCATATGAAGAAGAGGAATTCAGTTGATGTGTATCTGAGCTTTCCTGCGCCCAGCTGGGTAAACTGCATTGTTTTCACCAAGAAAAAAATAAAACATCTATGCTGGTATGTTCCATTTTGCTCACCATATTCACACACACTACAATCACTTATAATATAATTTCCTCCTTGAGCAATCTTTAGGTTCATTTTTGCTGTATTTCTTTACGATTCAATTCAGTTTAAAACATTTGATTCTGAACCATTTGGATTTTGCCGTATTCTTTTTTCTCTTGTCTCTTTCTGAGCCTTTATCTTGCGTGCAAGTAATTTATTTGCCTTTCTTCTGTGATGTTTAACAGTTCATTTATTTATTTTGTAAATGTTACAGCTGAATAAGTACACTAATTAATGTACTATTTAATTACTAGTACACTAGAGGGATGATGTGCAACCAAACATGAACGTGCTGCTCTGGAACCCGTTGCTGCTGGTATCAAACGTGTTTGCAATGTTTTTGCAATGTCAATGATATTCAACCCTTCCTATAATATTGCCACTGATCAATTCAGATTAAAATATGAAATGTCACTTCAACTTAGAAATGTGGTTTCATCGTCTTGACTGGAAACCTGCAAGAAGAGTGGGATCTAACTTTCTAATAATACAGATTATTCAATACTTTAATCTGATTTAGTTGTTGGACTTAGTGTAATAGTTGAGTTCGATGCAGAATCATTTCATTTATCCTTGAAGTATAATTCCCAATAAAAAAAAGTAGAAGTAGGCTGATGAGAAAAAATAATGTGATAAGATAAAAAATGTACACTTTTGAGGAAGACATGAGTAAGATCGTCCTGTTTATTCTCTTCCTGCTGCGCCCCCTTGAAACAGATGTAAGGAGCAGGTGTGACAGCCTGGCTGGAAATGGTTCAGCAGCACTGTGTATATATGATGGATGGGGAGGATGGTCCCCTCTATACTTGTGGCTATGACCTTGTTGGTACAAATGTTATATGGAGGCTTATCCTGACCCATTACAGTTAAAGAGGCCAAACTCATCAATGTACTCTTCCCATCAGTCAGCCTCACTAGACAATCAGCAGCAAAGGATCCAGCAAGTTGAAGGACATTCAAGGTTCCAACACTATAAAAGGATTTGTTTCCAAAAATATATAAGAATGTACCTGAGGTCTGAACAGTACCTGGATTTTGAATATTCCCAAGCACCAATACAGATATATTCATACTTGCAATTATGGAATAATGACTTCCCAGTAGGACAATCTAGTTCATCAAGGACTTCATAACCTAAAAGTTCCTTAAAATGTTCACTGAACTGGGAAATTGAACTAATATTTATTCATGAGCTGCCAACTGCAAAGGTTATCCATGCAGGTGCCAGGAGAGAGTAACCATGTGAACCTGAAACGGAGAAAAAAAAAGTGATATATTTTAATGTTGGCAGAGTAATTACTCCAATTTGTGATTGTCATAGACTTTAAAGTGTTCCAAAACTGTTAACAGTTAACATTAATGTAAGAGTGTTAGTCATATACTGTAGAATTTAAAACTGCATTCTGTCATTTCTAACAAATGATTAAATATTATTTTGGAGTATAAAAAAACATTAGTAAACCGAGTAAAGCAAACTAGCCAATGTGGAGTTGTATTACATTCAGACACTTTTTAAATGACAGCAGTTCATGTTTAAAATGTGTATCACTGCCATTAGCATAGAAACTAAAAACTGCTTTTAACTATTGAATACGTCCAAGACTGAAAGGCCTCTCAGATATGCTAGTGAGGTAAATTTCACAATTACAGTATACATTCAACATTCAATCACAATGTGCATTCAGGCACCATGACAAGCACAATGACTGCAACTGTGGGCAATATGTAGTAACTATAGGTTACTTACGTAACCCCAGTACTCAGAGTAACATGAAGTGAGATGTCTCACTATGGGATGCGCCTCAACGCGTATGCAAACAGAAGCATCAATCTCATTACGCCAATCCTGATTGGCTGGTGATCTTGACGTCAACGTCAGGGAATCCACCTACCCTTTAAGTAGCTTGCGCAACGACACAGCGTCATTCAAAATAAGCACCTCTTCTCGCTTCGCCTTAGTAAGAAGGGCCATCTGGTGAGACATCTCACTTCATGTTACTCTGAGACCTGGTGTTACGTAAGTAACCTATAGTTCTCATTCATAACACTCTGTTCGATGTCTCACTATGGGATATTGAAACTCCCGTATTGCTAGACATGCTTATCTCGGAAATCACCAAAACAACCAGAACTTAACAGGTAGAACCCTGTCTCAACACGGGGCCCAGCACTGCGCGGGCCACACTTGGAGCAGAGACATCTAGCCTGTAAAAGCAGACAAAAGTGAGTGGTGAGGACCAGCTCGCTGCTGCACAAATGTCATGGATGGAAACACCCTTGAACAAAGCCCAGGATGTAGCCAGTCCACGAGTAGAATGAGCACGCAGGCCCGTTGGTGCCTGCAAACCCTGACTCGTATAAGCCAGAGCAATCGCTTCCACAATCCAGTGGGAGAGCCGTTGCCTGGTAACGGGCTTGCCCCTCTGAGGGTTAGCCCAGGATATAAAGCAGGGGTGGGGAACCTCCGGCCCCCGGGCCGTATACGGCCCGCGAGACCATTTGGTACGGCCCTCGAGGTAATTTATAAACACACGCAAAAAAGAAAAAAATGAAAGAAATCTAGACCGCAAACAAATTAAACAAGTGAGTGCCTGTTTTTCCTGGCCAAGATCAGGGTCCTTGAACACAACACGAGCCTAACGTGTCATCACGTGATATATGTCTCGTCTGACAGGGGTGTAGTGCTGACGGAGAGCACCAGAACACCGCTCCGGCACTTCCAAAAATTGCAGTAGCCTACCCATAAGGAGCCGTACACATGCCGCAGTTTTTGCGTGGCTGTGTCTTAGTTGAAAGCCCAGTGGCGATCTGTTCATGACTGTCATACTGATCATACAGTCAATAACTTTGTTGTTATTAGCATCTGGTTAGCTAGCTATGCTAACAAATATAAGAAGCTTTTTCTCCAACCAGTGAGGTAAAGACACATCTTTATATGATCATTATTATAAAAAAATAAGATAATAAAGTAAACCGGTATAAAATACTATATAACAGTAAAAAAAAGTTGTTATTAATAAACAAGAATAGTTTGAAAGGGGAGTGATTTGTAAAATGTCCATAAAGAAAAAGAAAATCTGTTTACACTTCTGTTTCATATGGGTGTTGAGTTGAGAGATGTATCCATAGAGCTCCTAATTTTGCTCTCAAATTGCACCAGATTGATGCTTTTAACTTCAACATTTAAAAAAAAATGGAGGTTAGGTCCCCCCGACTTAAATCATGTCCACATGGATAGGAAACTAAATACATTTGCACACATCTTGTGTCCATATCTTTCTGTTTTGGTGGTCATGCCACACCGTGCATGTGCATTCATGCACGAGGTCAATCATTTGTACGGCCCTCGGAGGATGTTGAAAAAATTGAAATGGCCCTTGAGAGGAAAAAGGTTCCCCACCCCTGATATAAAGAGTTGGTCATTACAATGAAACTCTTTTGATCTGTCCATATAGGTGCGTAAAGCACGGACTGGACACAGCAAATTCTGCCGCTGTTCCTCAGAGGAACACAGCGGTGGAGGAAATGCCACAATGTCAATGGGGGTACATGAGCCAACCGCCTTAGGTATAAAGGCAGGCTTGGGCTTCAGCAACACTCTTGTTTGCCCCGGGGCAAACTGAGTGCATGAAGGATGTACAGAGAGCGCATGAATGTCACTGACTTGCTTGGCAGATGCCAGAGCCAGTAACAACACTGTCTTCAGTGACAGGAGTTTCATGTCAGCTCCTTCCAGGGGTTCAAATGGAGGTCGAGTGAGCCCATCTAAAACCACTGCCACGTCCCATAAGGGCACCAGTGACCTGGAAACAGGGAGGAGCTTGCGAGCCCCTTTCATAAAACGGCAGACCAAAGGATGTTGGCTAGCCGTCTTTCCCTCAAAGCCCACATGGCATGCAGCAATAGCAGCCAGGTACACTTTGATCGTGGAGAAAGCTCTGTGTTTATCAATTAAGTCCTGTAGAAATGATAAAATCACCCCGACAGGACATTGAAAAGAGATGTGTCCTTTTTGAAGGCACCACTCCTCAAACACCCTCCACTTACAGTCATAGAGAGACCTGGTGGACAGTGGTGTAGTGGGGATTTTTTTACTGGGGGGACGCTATTTTAATTAGGTAATCCCAAACAATGCCACACAAGTGCGCACGCGTGCAGTGCAATCACAAAACGGGCAGACAGGTCCACAGAAACTAACGGTATGCTTTGTCCCACTTTTGTTACTATGCAAAAAGCAGACGGCGCTGCGCTCAACACACACACAGATTCAAAACCATGGACACACTGGCACAAATTACATAAACAATGGCCTAAATTGCATAAACTACAGTATTGCAACTAAGCAGACCTCTCTCTCTCAATCTATTTAAAACTCATAACAAACAAACAAAATTCCCAAAGTTGTCCTGAAATTAACTTATTAAATAAACGAAACGAAAAATATAGCCTATTTATGCAAACAACTGAATCTGGATTTGAAATTAATCTGATTAGGCCTAGCCTACATTGCAAATAAGCAGACAGCGCTGCTTCACGCGCGCGCACACACACACCCCTTGTGTTTTGAAGACTGATAAATCCTAAATGGATGAACAAACTTTGCAGCCCAGTTTCCCAGCTTTGCAGTCTATCCACGGGTATGCCTCTTGTTTTCTCCGCCACATCTCCTCCGTCCATGCATCTGGGAAAGGTGAGTTTGAGCTAGCTAGGGGAACGTTGCTATAGCTAACGTTAACGTTAGTGCTAGCATTATCCACGTCTTTAGGCAGCTCTTCTGATGATGTAGTACTAGTAGCAGCTTCACTTGTAGCTTCGGTGCTGCTAGCCTCTTTCTTCTTGTGAATTATATTCTTTTTAGAAAAGAAGTCGAGTAAAAAATGTTTGCCTGCCATTATAGAGCTTTTTCTTTAGCGTTCTTGAGGGAAAGAGCTGCCGCAAAATCGGCGGGCGGCGAGCTGGCTCTCCCCAGTGGGTTTGTCACTGACACACCCCCAGCTCTCCGCAGGGTCACGAGCGTGATGACAAATCATAATTATTAAAGGAAATCGTTTTTTTTTGTATTATAATTACTGTGAAATGTATTATGTTTTTGTCATTATTACAACAAATACACACTTGCAACTGATAACACTGGCAATGATTTTATATTTATTAGACTATTAAAAAAAAGATCATGCTCCAAATAAGTGGGGGTACGGCGTACCCCCGCGTCCAACGCCGACTACACCACTGCTGGTGGAGGAAGCTCTTGCACTCTGGATAGTGTTTATCACCTTCTGAGGGAGCCCCACTGTATTCAGATTGTACCACTCACGGGCCAGGCCCATAGTGCCAAGCGCTCTGGGTGTGGGTGAAAGATCGCCCCCCCCCGCCTGAGACAGTATGTCCCTGCGTAGTGGGAGCTGCCATGGCTGCCCGCACAGAAGCTGATATATCTCCGCCAGCCAGTACATTGCAGGCCAGTGCGGAGCTATCAGGATAAGTGTGTGGCGTTGTTCTCTCACTCTGGCCAGAGTTGGGGGTATCAGAGCCAGGGGTGGGAACATGTACAGAAGGACCGGAGGCCAAACGTGCGCGAGCGCGTCCACGCCTAACGGTGCGTTTAAATCGCGCATTGAAAAGAACAGCTGACATTGAGCATTTTCTTTTGATGCGAACAGATCTACCGCGGCTCGGCCGTAACGCACCCACAGCTGACTCACAATCATTGGATGTAGAGTCCAGTCTGCATATAGTGGTGCACCTCTGGACAGCAGATCTGCCCCGAGGTTCATCACTCCTGGTACGTGCGTCGCTCTCAGAGAGAGGAGACGTCCGCAGCTCCATAAGATCAGTTTGCGTGCCAGCATGTGTAACTGGAGAGAACGCAAACCCCCTTGGCGGTTTATATACGATATTGTGGTTGTGTTGTCTGTCCTCACGAGGACATGATGTCCTCTGAGAAAAGGCAGAAAGTGTTTCAGGGTGAGGAACAGCGCTAAAAGCTCCAGATAATTTATGTGTGACCATCTCCAGAGACCCCTCACAGGTCGACCTTCGTATATACCCCCCCCAGCCCGTCAGACATGCGTCCGTGGTGACCACTTTCCGCGATAGGACAGCACCCATAGGCACGCCCCGTACTAGAAAAGTCGGGTGTAGCCAGTGGCGCAGTGCCATTACGCATTTCATAGTGACCATCACTCTCCGCGCGCCATGACGCGCGGGGAAGAGTACAGTCTGGGCTGGGGACAACATGCTCTATTCTGTGTTAATTACGAAACCCAGGTCGAGCAGGTGTTTTACGACTCTCCCCGGGCCTGTGAATACAGAATGCCCGAGAAGTGAGGGGGGGTGACAGCGAATTGGAGCCTGTAGCCCCGTGTTACTGTCTTGAAAACCCAAGCAGAATCTGTGAGCATCCTCCACTTTTCGCTTCTCAAAGGGAGCGGAGATGTCACAGCTCTGTCGTCTGCCCTCAGTGTCTTTATTTGTTGTGTTATGGGGCCCTCTAGTGTCTGAACACGGTGGTACCCCAGGTTGACAACCCCGGCCGACACTGCGCATGCGCGTGGCGGTGGTGCCTTCACAATCCCATCTATTGTCCGCCTTTTGAGAGAGGCCGTAGCCGCTCTCAAAAGAGGGGCAGACGACAGACTGTTTATTGTTTTTATTTTCATTTGTATTGACTGCTCCCTTGGCTTCAAGCCTGGAAACGACAGTGGAAAATTATTTATTAGGAAACAACAATGATGACATGTGTTTGTGTGACTTAAACAGGCAGCGGAACTTGCTGTCTTTGATGTTAAGTCCATTTCCCTGATGGCGCGAACTTGAGGACGACGTTCTGGCATCACTCGAGGCGGCGGGAAGATGGGGGCATGGTGGCACCCCGAAAACACATGAGCATCTAACACTGGAACGTGCTCCGGAGCTGGAGAACAGGGAACTTCTAGCTCCTTCGTCGAGGAGAGGAGGCTGTCAGGCCGCCCGCTCCTTCTTCCTCGCCTGGTGGCTGAAAACCTGGGTCGGCTGCGCCTGAGCGGCAGCTGCCGGAACCGGAGATTTTCTTGGCCAGCTCCCCCTCGCCTCGTGCCTGGGCTGGGGACCCGGGACGGGCTGTGGTCTCTGCTGCTTCGGTATCTTGAACCGGGCAGGACGTGAGGCAGCTTAAGTGAAGGCCTGCCGCGGGACCATTGGAGGTGGCGGCTGGACCCTTCGGGGGAGACAGAGCTGGAGAGCCTCGTCTCCCTTCCTTTTTGATTCACATCTCAGCTGCATCGAAGCTAGAGCGGAGCCAAATATGCCCTCGGGAACAATAGGCATGTCCAGAACATCCTCTTTTTCCCGGTCTGGAAGGTTGGTCAGGTTGAGCCACCTGGCTCTCTCCTGTACCACCATAATTCCCAGTGCTTTGCCCGTGGCTTGGACTGCACAGCGCTGCACACGGAGGCAAATGTCCGTGATCGCTGCGATCTCGGCCCACACGGCAGGCTCAGGTTTGCTCGACAAGTCTTCGCAGAGCTCCGCCTGGTAGGCAGTCAGCAGCGAGGAGACGTTGAGTGCCCTGGCGGACAAAGCTGCGGCTTTATAGGCCCGTGCGGTCATCGCTGACGGGAACCGGTCTGCCTTTAGCATGGGGTTCCTGCTCGGTGTCGAAGCCAGCCTCGGTTGGAGGTGGGCTGCCACCAGCGGTTCCATGGGCGGCATGCGGAGCAGGCCGAGCCTCTCCATACCGTCACAGTCCAGGGAGGAGGCACCCTGGATTGGGGCCTTGCTGCTAAAAGGGCGGTCTCTCCACGAGACCGACACCTCGTCCAGCATCTCCGGAAAGACTGGAAGGAGCTGCCTCTTCGTCCTCGCTGCTTGGGGCAAGTTCTTCCCCTCGTAGCGAGATCTGGAGGTCTCCTTGGCCACTTCAGGCCATGGGATGTCCAGCCTGGACGCAGCACGTTGACACACAGCCTGCAAGTCCATACTTAGGACGGGCGAAGCTGGTGTGCTTTCGCCCGCGAGAGCGGACATCGCTCCCGGCTTTGCAGCCTGAGCCGATGAAACGAAGATGTCATCCTCATCCGAGTCGGACAGGAGGAACTCAGAGGTATCCTCTTCGTCCTCCATATAGTCCAACTCCAGGACATCCTCCGCGGGTGGAACCATGGTGAGGTCCAGTTGGGAGCCCCAGCTTGACAAAGCGCGGGGCTCCGCTCTCGCGGCTCTTGCCGCCGCCGGGTCCCAGCCTGACACGCTGTGGGGCTCCGGTTCAGCGGATGCCGCTGTTGTTGAGCCCCAGCCTGACACAGCACGGGGCTCAATCTCTGCGGTGGACGCCACCATGTCTTGATTGCCGGCCGGCGAATCAGCGGACATGAGGGGGTCCCGTCTCGACAAGCTAGCTTGGCGTGCTAACCGTCGGCGGAGGCTCTTAATGGTGAAGTGGGTACAATGCCCGCACGAGCCGGGGTTATCGATAGCCTCCCGGGCGTGTTCCAGCCCGAGGCAGGACGAGCAGACCCGGTGTGGGTCTGTGCCTGAGATCTTAAACTGCATAGCCGAGCCTCCAAGTCCCTGACTCCTCTGGTGTGAGGGAGAGAAAGGTCCATCTTCGATCACCGGGGTGTCGGCGTGGAGTGGACACGCTAGTAACAGGTACGTTACTGAGAAAAAAATCTAACCTTGCCGTTAGTCCGAAAGGAAAAAAGCGACGGTGTAGATTTTATTCTTTAAATAATATTAACTGGTGTGTTAATACCTTTTTTATCTCTGTCTCCTCTGGTGTGAGAGAGAAAAGAGAACGTCCTCGTTACCGTGGTGTCGGTGTGGAGGGAAGAAAAAGCTAGCAACAGGTATGTTACTAGCTTGAAGAAAAAAAATCAAACCTTACCTTTATTTCGACAGAAAGAAACGGCAAGGCAGATTACAATATTAACTGTGTGTTAATATTGTTCAGTCTTCTTGCAAAGCAAAAAAGTAACCGTCGACCGAATGTTAGCTTTGGGTTCAGTCTGTGGACCGTTAAGCTAGCCCGGTTACTGATAATTCGAGATGTGCTCTGAAGCGAGAAGAGGTGTTTGAATGACGCTGCGTCGTAGCGCAAGCTACTTAAAGGGTGGGTGAATTCCCTGACGTTGACATCAAGATCACCAGCCAATCAGGATTGGCGTAATGAGATTGATGCTTCTGTTTGCATACGCGTTGAGGCGCATCCCATAGTGAGACATCGAACGGAGTGTTATGAATGAGAACTGTAGTGAAGGTATACTGTATAGTGACACATGAAATAAATTATGAGCTTTGAAAAGCATGGACACATTTCTTGGGGCTGCAAAGTGGCATTGTGGAGGAGGACTGGAGTCCCACAGGGTAGCAGAGGATGTGAAAGATGGCAGATTGTGCACACGACACTTTGCCATGACACTCTGCTAATAATACCCAAGTGTAGTCTGAGAGAGGAAGGAAGCTAACCACTATGTGATAATTCCTATAATTATAGAAGTTGAACTGTGACAACATTATAACAACAATGCCTACAGTTAGATCTTTAGTTGATATGTAAAAGGAATATAAATTATTAAAAATGCATTTAAGAAGCTCCTCAAAATGTTTTTTTTTTAACATTATTTACTTGTCAAATTTGCCATTTTCACATGGCGGTCTTAGTTTTTTATGCAAATAACCACAACATATGATAACCACAAAGTAAAAAGGATTTATTGTGTTTGCTGGTTGAAACTGGTGAAAACACTGGACAGCAACACTTTTTGCATTTTTTTTTGCAAAAATATGCAACATTTTCATAATTTGCACCACACATTTTGAGGATGCCACAATTTAGATAAAATGACCCCTTGTTAAAAAAAAATGAAAATAGTCTAATGTGGTCTGCATTGACATGTTGCTGTATTGACTGGCTGCCAAAATGGTCAGTTGGGAAATAGCAAAAAAAAACATGCAAAATGTTTAAAACCGACTGGAATCTTAAAACTCTAAACTACCTGTGTGCACTCTAGTGTGCCCTTCAGTATAAAGCAACTGAGCATTTGGCACGTCTGTGTGCGGAAACCTGTAATTAATGTATGAAACTCCCAATTCTTCTACAACATTTCAATCTTCTCTCTATCAACACTAAGAGGCAGTCCTCATCGCTCAACTTACAATGAAAACATACGCGTCTCAACTCTCTACCTCTCTTCTCTTGAGCAATCTACCAACACATAATATTTGTCATTCTGTACTTCATCACAGTTTAAAATGTCTGTGAAGCATATCAGTCCTTTGCACTTATGATTCACTGAAGCAAGTGAAATCTTTTAACACCTTCTTTTTTGCAACTTTGTCAGCTGTTGTTCTAACACCAGTATTTGCACTTTACCATTCTTATGGAATCCTGTCATATCTGCAAACACTAATTGGACTTTAAGACAATGCTTAATGAGCAGCAAAGTGTTTTGTATGTGTCAATAAATCAGTGTGATTTCATGTGCAGACACTCCATGTGCTCCTGAGACACATTTCTAGTCAAAGGCAACACTTGATTCCTAAGCCCTATTTCTTTTCAGGAGACTCAAACCATCCAAGACTAACTTTTCTTGGCCCTTTAGGAGCAGACTATAATATTACCCCGACAGACTGAATAAATGCAAATTAAAACAATTGCCCATATATACATCCAGCAGATTCTGAGCAACAGTATCATTAATTTGAAGTCATATATCTGGCCATCTAGCTGCTAAATGCTTCAGTAATTTCAACATGCATTGTGTTGCCATCGAGCTGATGATGCTGAGTAGGTTGTGTATGGCTTGATAGAATTCTTCCTCCAAAAAACTTCTGCCGCCATAAAAAATAAATTAAGAGAAGTAAGAGTAAAACAAAAACAGTTACGTTCTAGACACAAAAACAAAACAATGAGCTGAAAGAAACACTACAAAAACAATCAGCCTTGAATTTTCCAGGGATTTCGTCACCACAAAGTGACTCCTTTCAAATTACTCATTCTATAGAGTTCCGTCAAGAAATGTCATTACACTGAGATCTAATTTGAGTGAAGAAAAAAAAAAAATATTTTGCCTGGAAATTTGATACTTGCAAAAGTACCCTCTGGAGGCCAGAAACCAATTATCTTTTCATTTTAAACTTAATTAGAGAGAGTAAAAGCAAGGTATAATTTACCTTAAACGTTGACCATCCACTACTATACATGGTAAACTACACTTAGAAAATGTGTATGTCGTTTCTGCCTACAGTGTCAAGAGCAGAACTCAGTAGTTTTCTTTATTTCTTGTTGCAGAGCATTGGTAAAACTGCCCCATTGTAATCTGAAGAGCACAGTGATCTGGAGTGACTGGATAGATGATCATTTCAGTTGCAAATGTACCCATCGATGAGGAGCGAACGGTGGTGCTCGATAGCTACTAAGCTGTCATTTGATAAATATCAACCAATATAAACATTTAAACACTGTCTTGGTTTCTCAATATTCTGCATAGACTTTGCTGTAGACAGTTTTCCTAAAGAAACATTTTGATTCCAGCACATAGCAAACTCGACTGTCACGCATTGTTAACTAATTGAATCTAATCAACATGCTGTATCCGTGTACTGCTATAACTGGTCAGAAGAGTGGCACATAATCCTACCCATCACAGGGGGTCAGAAAATACAATAAAACCAAATAATACTCTGAATTGAGTGATGTTTTACTGCTAATAGATTGAAATACACAGTTTAGACAGTGGAGTCTGTTAACAAGACCTTTAAGCATTCTTGTCAGATAGTTAGATTACATTAGATCTCCTCTTGGACTTATTACACATGTACTGTATAAGATCACTGTTAGTAACATTCTGTATATAACTCTGCACGTCGCTTCCAGTTACAATGGCTGTCCAACATGTTCTCTGGTTGTGGTGCTTATTGCTTGTCTGTGACACGGCGGGTCAGTCTGTGTCACAATTTAACAGTTTTTTATGGTTTATATACAAAGTCTATGGTTCAAAGTAACAACTTTGGTTTGAACGACTGTATTCTTAACACCACCACATAATTAGATAGACGTCCACTGAAAATTAAACAAATATGATTGAATATGTATATATATATATATACACACACACACACAAAAAAAATTACCTATATTCTTTGAATGTTGCTGTATCTACACTTAGTGATATGCAAAATCACAAATAATGCAGGAAGTGCACACATTTCAGAGTTTTCTATAGTAAATGGATTGTTACAGACAAGTTGCTTTAACACAGCTACTCTCCAATTAATGCATAATGACGATAAATGAAAAAACACAAATTTAAAAGGGGTTTTATCGCGCTGCTTTGCCTGCAGCAGACCAGGTTTGTGAATTATAATTCTGATATAAGCTAGCTATTATTATCTTCTCACCCTTATAAATATCTTTATATGCATAGTAATGTTATTAGGAAAATTGTGTATTCATATTATGTATATAAAGCATGTGAACATTGCACGATATACTGTGTGCTCAGGCTTAATGAATCCCCTGGTGTTTGTTTTCTCCCCTATCTGTTGCAAGTGCCACACAGTAAAAAGGTCCAATGGGGAAACATAGGAGGAATAATTATCACTCACCTTCCCTTGTGATACTCATCCTCATTGTTAATTGCTTTCAGATATATTTATCTAATTAGATGGCACTAAGACAACTGTCCATTTGTGTTACTATAAAGAAACACTTAAATCATGTTATGAAATGTATTTGTGTGATATTTTTACACAAATACATGGTGTGTTTGGCCTATAATAGCACAATGTCTTGAATCAAGTGAAACATCTAATGTAGAGGGTTAGCTATAGTGCCCTATAAAGACAAACTATAGTAACTAGGCGAACACATATTGCTTCCAAATGTTTTGACTATCCAGCCAATTATTTTATGGATTATTTTTTTGAAGGAGGAAACTGTCAGATTTAGTCAACCCTTGTGTGTGTTTAACATTCACCTTAATAGGTTTGACCTAAATTAAGTTTACCTGACATCATCATAATCACTCATTTCAAACACTATTTTAATGAACATTAAAGTGTTGCTTACCCTGCGGAAATGGCTACACACAGCTACTCATATTTGCATTTTGCTGTTTTCATGATATTGTATCTAACTGATGCTTCTATCCAAAAACAAACATACACTCAATATCGTTGAAATTACTACAGGAGGAATTTAGGCTTATGTATTTGTCCCTGCTCAGGGTGGGATCAAATTGCTGACCCCCTGATTTGCAGATCAGTGCACTAACTCTCTGTATAGCGACATAGTACACTTACTGCTGCTATTTGCCTTAGCCTGATAGAATCAAAAAGGTCTGGATAACCAAGGCACTCACGATGTAAATACTATCACTGCAGTTTGCCTCGGTTTATTGCCTGAATATTGAAGATACTTTAAATGTGATGCCGTCTTTTCTCTGAAACAGACAATAATACAATTGTCATCAAATTAAACGGAAAGTCCAATTCCAGTCTTAACTTAGTGCACCATACAGTATGTGTAGTTTGTTTTACAGTTTGCCTTTGTACTGCACTCTAACGCTAACTATCAATACAGCACATGCATTGCATTTTATTCAGAAATAGAAACATGTGAAAAGCTTGCAGCCTTGCTTTGAGGCAATGATGCAAACACTTTCTATGAGCCCCACAGCTATAGTGCATTGTGATCAATTACTACTTTCATATACACATATAATGCTTTCTGATGCACTTTATAAACAGTCAGTAAACGTTGTAGTTTTAACTCATAACGAATTATAAGTCCGTATGGATGACCTAGTTATATAATAGATGAATGCCACCATAAACACACTGTAGTTAGGCCTGTCACGATAATCGATAAATTGCCGTTTACATAAGGATGTGACCAGCATTTTATCCAGGCACGCTGTGGCTGCCGGGTCAGGAGCATGGATGTATAATAGAGTGGCGAAGTCCCTCCCTTTTCGGGGGACCTTCATAAGACCTTATTTCGGAAAAAGTATATTGAAGTCAATGGAGACAGAAAGATTATCTTTTGACCCCGTTTGAATTGTGCAACGAATTACACACATGATGTTTGTCAATTTAAAAGATAATTTTGCTAGTCAAAAAAAAATGTGTCGTAAAATTGTGAAGTAACACATTTTTTTGTGTGAAGCGCTCAATGAACTACAACTCTGGTCTTGCATATGTCACCAACACCAAGATGGCCGTCACGTTGGCACATTTCACTTCTTTCTTTCAGAATGAAGCGAAAAGTGAAGAGGTGAAAATCACTACAAGTCTGGCCATGTTGAGAACTGTACATACACACAAGGGGAGTTAGTCGGTTCCGTAAGAGCCAGCATGCGGGACCGGCTTTACAGGTTTCGGTGAGTAACAAGAGTGTAATGTGTAACGTTAATGTCAGGGATTTGTAGTCTTTCTAGTTGCATATTTTTCACCGTCTTATATTTCAACAGTTTGACAACTTTTACTTTTTTGACATGGAAATTGACAAACGTTGTGTAATTCGTGGCACAATTCAAACGGGATCGAAAGATAATCTTTCTCTCCCCATTGATTTAAATACATAATTTTTCAGAAATAAGGTCCCATGGGGCGGAAGTAGAAGGGCGTGACTTCGCCACTCTATAAGAACTGGATACAGCGTGGGAGGCGGGGCCTCATTCATTCCTATGAGAGCTGCTCATTGTCGCATGAAGATTAAATGGCCCAACTTTTGAGAGAGAGCGAAACGTCACAGATTACCCGTCATGCCTGAGAAGTACCCGTATGTGCCCTCAGAGCATGCGCAACTTTAACCACGCCCCCCAAAAGGCTCGTTCACATCAAGCAAGACAATTTGTACACGTAACAGCACCGCGGGTTCATGGCAGCATGGTACTGGATTGTTATATTTTGATATTAACGAGGCGGCAGTTAGCAGCTAGCGGCTAGCTAGTAATTATGCTAATGTAACCATACATCGTTATGTACTTTATTACGCTGTAACAGGATCTAGTGATATCCACGCAACAGAGCTTGATTTAGCATGATACGTGTGTGGGTTGTAGCCTACATGAAACCACTTGGTAATATATACAAATATATGTATTTTGAGTTATGATCAATTGTGAGTTAAATCTTTATCTAAAAAGCTGATGATGGATTACTGTGGTGGAGTTAAAATAACAACAGCCTATTTCTTTTTGAAATGTGATGGAGTAAAAGGATAGTAACTGTGATTATTCATGTTAAGCCCACAAGTAACTAAAACGTATAATACTTGAAGGAAAGGTGTAAAATGTTCATAAATACCACTATCACACACTACAACACAGACTATAACACCCGTTGTTGTTAAATACCAACCATGTGCAATATATGTGTAATTACATTTTTGTAGAGCTTTGACTTTTTCAGCTGAATAAATATTATAACTCTAGATGGTTTTGTTCAGCATTGCCAGCTTCACTGTTGAGCATTATGTTGTGCCCAGCATTCTCCTGTACTGTGCTCTGAAGTCAAAATGTGGCATTGGGATATATATTTTAAATCCTCTGGAGCAGAGAGAGGAGCTGTGGATTATTGTTATTGATTAATGCATCAGTGTTTCTTAGGGTAAAAAACACTAAACTCACTACTTAAAATGAAAGCGTTTAGTTTATTTAATAAAAGAGCACATGTTCAATGTGAAAAGTGACAGTAGATATAGATTAGTTGCAATTTGGTGCTATATACTGTATATATATATATATTTTTTTTTTTTAAACGGGGGCTCCGTTGGCGGGGCTCCTTTGGCGGGGAGCAGCGCCCCTCCAAGACAATGGTAGTTGAAACACTGTATTGTATACAATTATAATTAATACAATTAATACAACTGTTAATTTGATAAGAGCTTTGAAACATATAACTTTATTTAAATATGTATAAGTATGACGACTTCCCCGGGCGATAACATATGGTATAGCGAATGAATCAAACTGGGTCAAAAGGTGTTGAACCCACATGCAAAAGTTCTACGCTCTGATGCGTGTTCATATTGCAGAGGAAAATAACTCTCAGAATAACGTTATTAGCACATTTTACAACTTGAGGACCGAATGTTTTTAATAAGGGCTATACAAACATTCATACTGGGTAGTTTATTTAGTTTAAAAAAAATATCCAACGATTTGCAGACCACTGTTTCCCAATGTAAGTCAATGGGAAACAGTGTTTCCGGGCCCAGCAACCTAACGGAAGTGTAGTACCGCCGTTTGGAAACAACGAATATTTTCCTCAGAGTCGGGCGCACTTCCTGGGGGCTTGGTCAGGAGTGAGACACTCTGCGTGCACGTGCAGCATCCAAATTAATAATATAGCGACAAGCGGGAGACAAAGTGTGACTTACTCGAGGGGAATTTAAAGTGAAATGGAATTGGTTACAAAACCACTACACTACACATCTCCGGTGTGGCAGTATTTTGGATTCAAGCCAAATGAACGAGGCCAACCTACGGATTTGAATGAGCCGGTGTCGCATTCGTTTAAAAAAGGTAGCGACAAAAGCTAGCAATACGTCAAATCTTAAACTGCACCTAAAACATAACCCAGCCATTCCGCAAACACGGCAGCTGGAGATGGAGAGCCCCCACCTTCCTGACAGTTTACAATCAAAGATGCATTTTCCCGACAATGCAAACATGTTGGTGTTCCTTGCTCGAAATCTTTGATATACAGATTTGGATATGGCCTGTTGAGGCATCTGGGTCTTTGTATGGACAGTAGACTGTACACTTGACTGTTGTTTTAAGGAGATTTTTTTGCTTGAGATAATGTGTGCAGATAAATAGATTGTAGATATGGTCATCATATAACGTTTTACCAACATGACTTATGAGATGCTGCAAGTTACTGAATCGAGCCGTTAGGAATACAATTTAAGTTTTAATTCGTTAATAGATAATTGATATTCAGAACAGAAGTGTTGGAGTGTTCCTTTAACAGATATACACTGCAGCGTGCGTTGTCGCTTGCCGGCGGGGGGGGCTGAAATTCGACCAACAACCAATCACATGAATCTCCCGCCCCAGACACACAAGCACGCGGTTTGAATGGCTAGAGCTTGTACTGGCATATGATTCGATTGGCTGACGCCTCCGTCGAGGCGTCAAAAGTAGAACATTGCTCTACTTTTGCAGCGAGCACTGCGAGTGAAGCTACGCTTTGCTCCCATAATGCAGTGCGGCAAAACGTGACCCCATTCAAAGTGAGGCAGAAGCGTTGAAGCGGCAACGCACGCCGCCGTGTTTAGGGGCGCCATCATAGTAAAAAGGCACACAAGCTCAGATGATGGCCATGGGGGCAGCTACAGTGTGAGGCAGCGCAATCTACTAGATACCTGGGTCAATGACATTTATTGATTTTCAACAGGCCATTTTTAAAATGCAAAAATTAAGAATATCTATTAACATTTTTATAACATTCAGAATGTTGAGCACGCATATATCCATATAAGAAATAATATTTAAGTGATTTTAAGTGTTTTTCATCTAGATGAAACGGCCGCGTCCTTATAAAAAGTCATGTGGTGCGACCATGTTTTTTCTTAAAACTAAATAAATTCCTTAACATTTGTAACTATTTTTACTAGTCGTCAGTAATTTTGAGAGTTTAGAAACAAGGAATTTGCATTTCTTTAGAGATTTTGTTCAAAGTAATCTTATATTTTTGTTAAATAATGGCAAAATTATCAGAAATGAAGTTGATGGCTTATTTTTCCTGTAAATAATATAAAACTGAGATAAATGTTAAAACAATACAATTCACTCAAGCATACTGTATGTGATCACTTTTTAATTGATAGACATTTCATACATTCTTTCTATTTAAATACAGTAAAGGCAAAAGACGGTCGCACCACATGATCAGTAGTCGCTCCAAATGACATAAAGATCATACAAACAATAAATGACCTTACAAAATGTTGAGTTCAAACACATGTTGTTCACATTTTGGAATAACAACATTTCAATAACATTTTTAAAATACATTTCATCTCAAACATTTAGAAAACAATACATTAAAAGCAGTACAAATGTATGACTTTTTACAAAAAGTATTTCATTTAACAAAAAAAAGTATGGCTTTTAGTAGGATATAACATTGTTAAAAACCATGTATTAACAAATCATGTAATGTTTTACTTTACAGATTTAAGTGAAGTGCACAATATGAACCAACATTTAATTTGATATTATTACCCTTGCTTCAAATGTGTTACAGGATTGCCTATGTTCGGGCCTTTCTTTAACCCCAGGCACTATTGAACTTTACCCAATCTTGGCTGCTCAATTTAGAGAATCGTGAGGTTGCTGGCTCAGGTTCTGCGATGATAGATTGAACATCTTTCCTATCGTAGAAAATGATGTCAAGAATTTGTGGCCACATGAATAAATTCTTTTCACCTGACTGCCGCATGCAGCTAACCTGGACCTCTTCTTCCACAACCTCAAGGACCTGACCTATATAGGGAAGTTCATCATAGGTAACAATCACAAACTTTCCAGTGAGGTCTTTTACACTGGCGTGTTGCCTTGGTGGATTAGGAGTGCTTACCAAATCCTTAGAGTGGCTCTCGTGTTCCTCATGTCTACCAGTTGTGGCTGGTAACATGAGCATGGCTTCATTTCTGCATGTGTGCAAAAGCATGAAACCTGCCTGTGACTTATTTTACCAGCTTCTACAGACAAAACCTGGTGAATCTTTAAAGTGCCCTTCACTGTTGCCAATTTGTCTGGAATCAGCTCATCATATTTTTCAATGATTTCTTCGCTTATCCAATGGAAGGTAATAGCTGAGCCAGTTTTTTTTGCAAGCATCTCATAAACATCCAGTGGAGTCTGTAGGTCGCCCCCTCTTTGGACATAAAGATCTGCATCTCTCTTAACCGCACCACCAATGCCATCTGGGGCTCACTTTCCATGGGACTTTTCAGAGTAGTTCCATATAACTTGTGTGAAATTAGAAAGGAAGGGAACAGTGCTGAGGAGGTAAGCAGGGTACTTTTAACTTACCTACTGTATATGAATTTCAATGAATACTTTTTTTACGATGTTGTATTTTCGTGTTGCCTCTGTGCTTAGTGTCCTGTCTGTAACTTTGTGTGGTAGTGTTACCACTGACAGGTCTCTCTTGAAAATGAGACCTTGTGTCTCAATGAGATTTTACACCTGTATAAATAAAGGCTAAATAAAAAAAATAAAAGCTTATAAGCTTATAAGCTTATATTAAAAAGGACCACCTTGTTTGAAATGTGATTTATTGAACGTTATTGTTTGTTAGGTGGCATGGTACATATGACTTCCATATTAATATGATTGTCTGTTCCTGCAGTAGAAATCAGTAATGTGTTGTGGGTTAGACATCTCTGTTCATCTAGAGAGCACAAATGACAGACAGCAAACAAAGAGTGATCCATTGCAATATCCTCCATAGGGGTGTATCGGTTCACAGAAGTCATGGTTCGGTTCGTACCTCGGTGTGGGGGTCACGGTTCGGTACGGGTTCGGTACAACAACAAAAAAGCAAAAATAAAAGTCCCAAATGCATAATTCCAGGTTTGTTATTTATTTTTGAACAGTAGTGCAAGTTTCAGTTTAAAAATAAGGAACTCTGACATTTTGAATAATTAACTGTATTAAACCACAAACAGTACCACACACTGCCCAGATTATCTATAATGGCTGATGTCAAACAAAAAGGTTCAATAAACTGTCAAACTAAAAAGAATGTCTTGAAAATATTACATCATAAATAATAAGAAAGTGCTTCAAGAGTGCATAGTCGTTGAAAAACATTATGCCAAAAGCTTCCGTTATTTATTTTGGTTTCACGGCTCTCATGTCTATTGGCTTCTTAAAAACAGCGGGGATCAGCTGTTGAACTGCTGTTGTCTTTTGCCGGGCTCCGGTGATTGGCAAATCTGGGTGATCCCTTCTGATATGATTTAGCATGTTTGGCATGTGTTACCATTAGCATACCACACCGCTATCGAACAACGCCGACACACCGTCCTCGTCCGATCCACCACTCGCACTCCATCGTTATTGTAGTCCACAGGGAACCCGAAATGTTCCCACACAGCTGATTTAAAAGAAGCAGGTGGGCTCTAGCTCCTGTGTGTTATCTGAAATCACCATACTCACTTTGTTTCTTCTTGTATTTTTTTCGTTTTGTTGTTTTTCTTCTTGTTCTTCATTTGTTGTTTAAGGGCGGCTGGCAAACAGCTTTTAGGCGCAATATCGCCACCTGGATTATAAATAGTGTAGTGGATACTGCCCTGAATGACAGACTTTTTTCCCACTCGTAAAATAAAGGCGTATTCGTCGTGTGACTGCATGTGCCGAACCGTGACGTCCGAACCGTGACGGTACGGGACGAATACGGATACCGTTACACCCCTAATACAAGATCATGTTGAGTACTCTTGGCTTCAGTGCTCTGATATCTATCTGCATGGCCCATAACAGATGCTAATTTATGTTCTGTATTGGATCATCCCTGATTTAGTCTAAACCTAGGGCCATAGCTTCCAAGGTTCCAGTCCAACAACTGCTGAATTCCATTTGTTGTTGGAGCTCAAACAGTTGTGTTACTTAAAATGTCAAGCTGACAAGTGTTGGTAATTGGGTTACAACGAGTGGTTTCTTTCTGATCAGCATTATGCTCATTATTTATTTTACTTTATTTAATATATGTTTGGACATCCAGTGCCTTTAATGAAGGGACAGTATTTAAAAGGGGGAGACAGAGGTGATGATACGTGGCAGATTCCGGCTGAATTCAAACCAGGGTCCTCTGAATTGGTACCGAGCACCAGTACATGGGCTGCCAGTTCTACCAACTGAGATGAGATGCTCACTTTTAACTTGAAATGAACACAACTGAACAAGTAAAGTAGAACGTAATTAGCACTATAGTCAGGGGTGCACATAACTGTTTTGCCCTGGTTCTCAAAGGAGCACCTGGAGATGTTGCTTGGTGCGCATCCTTAAAATGAAATAAACCAGACCTTTTGAGGGGTACTTGACTTCATGAACGGGGGGGGCTTCTCTCTTCTCTCTCTCTCATCTCTCTCTCAATGTTGGTGCGCAAATGCGCCTTTTTTCAAATGATCCGGTGCTCTTTTTTTGGCAGGGGGGTGCGCACCTGCGCACCAGTTATGTGCAGCCCTGACTATAGTAAAAAAAAAAAGAAAAAAAAAAGAGAAAATTGTTGTGCTTTTGACTTATCCATTTGACCTAAAGATGTTTAAGCTGTAGCTTGTTAAGTGTTGATTTGACAAGCATACATCTCCTGCAAAGCCTTAATTCAGATCTGCAGCACAATTTGTGTGCAGAATGCTTTTGACCTCTCTTGGCATGAGCGAGAATATTGATCTTTTCCTCTTGATAACAACCAGGAGTCAGCTGTAATTGATCTAAATCAATTAGAGCCCCAAGTTTCCTGATAACCATCAGGAAACATCGCAGTGTGAAAGCCAATAGTATCTGAGAATGCACTCGATTACTTGTGTGCACAGAATTCCTAGATGATGCCAAAGCACTTGAATTGATAAATTATCTATAAAAGGAGTGCTCAGGTCTAAGCACACAGGACAAAATCATTGTTGGACAAAAGAGATATAGCAGGACTTGCACGTGTCATCATGATGATATAAATGAGATTAATGTATCGGATTACATTGTATTTATTTAAAATTAAATGTTTCATTAATACAGTTCAAAAAGGAAACCAATGTGTGTAATCTAGGGCAGTCAGATTAACGCGTTAATAACAAAAAAACATTAATGCCACTAATTATTTTAACGTGCGATTAACACGTGCATTTGTCCTCGGCCCGCCCCGTAGTTTCAGAGCCCAAAGACTTAACATTGTTGTTGTTGTCAGTTGGATGGTGGCAGATTCTAGCGAGAGATATGGATACAAAAAAAGGTGTTTTAAACAGCAAGCCAAGCACACAGCTGATGCTGACAGCGCCGCTCCTGCCGCTCGCTTGTGGCAGATCACGCTTGAAAGTTTGTCGGGGAGACGCCTGGACACGGTGTCTACGAGCAGCAAGCTTTTAACAGCGATAGCTAAATGGGTGGCTACAGCTTAACATTGTGGAGGGCGAGGGGCTGCGTTAGATCATTCAGATCGCATCCAACGTGTCGACTGCACATCACAGCGCATTATTTTGACCCACAGTGGGAACGTCTCATGCTTTGACTGTTATGAAGACAGAGGAGCAGCATTTCGCCGACAACTGTAAACAGGCTAGTCTGTTTGAGCAACTGGCTCAGTGCAAAGAAGTACACAGGGTTGGGAGAGAGTGTAAGAGAGAGAAAGAGGTTCCAGGTAGGGCTGCACGATTTTGGGAAAAAATATAATTGTGATTTTTCGGACAAATATTGCGATTGCGATTCGATTTGCGATATTTATTTTTAAGCGACCCAACGGAGGTTTATTGTAAAATGCGGCCATATCTCCGGCCAGCAAGGTCGCATCAACATGCTCCCGTCTCTAGCACCCCCGCAGCCCGAGCTATGAGTGAAAGAACTAAGCTTACATGAAACTTCCTTTGGGTTGCTTTAAAGTCAAGCTTCAGTTTAAGATTCACCCTGTAATAGATGTAATACATGTGATGGAGCATTACTAACCTGACTCAGATGGTTTGTTTCACCAAACCATCTAGGAAAGCTCCATTGGAAGCCATTTGGAAAGGGCAGGCACTTTCAAAAGTACTTGGCAGGTGATTGGATCAATCTGTCTATCACCTTCTATCATGGGCCACTTCTGATTGGTTAACAATTGCTGGTACATGTGGAGCACAGCACTTCTGATTGGTGTGGATGACTGACACACAAGAAGAACAAAAAAAAAACTTGAAAAATATTCTTCTAAGGTACATTTAGTAAAAATGTCATAATGCGATAAAATATTTTAATCGACTGACAGCCCTAGTATAATCACTTAAAAAAATATATGCCAAGACAAAGGAAAATCAAATGGAGGAACGAAAGAGTCAAACTTAAATGGACATTTTCTTCTGTAAAGTATTTAAAATAAAATGTAACCACATCACATTTGCAGAATACATTTAAAAAGAAAGTTCTGTAAATAAAGTACTACAAAAAAATGTCATGGTGCAATAAGGCTTGGGATGTATGATGGTACCGTGTGACAGTAGAAATGAGTCCACCAGTAATGATTTGGCAATACCATTTCCACCAAGGCGGATATGCTCACGTGATCTGGAATAATTCAGTGGCCTCACAAAGTAAATAGATTTAGGCAGACAAGGAGAAAGAGAGTGAAGTTAAAAATAACGAGCAGGAGGAGAACCCGAAGAAATCTGGTTACTTGATTATCTGATATTTGCACAATATAGTTCTTTATTTTAAATGTTTTTGTCAGCCATGACTTAACGCAGGCTCATATGTAATTGCAGTATAAAGTAGTTATTTTTGTATGCAAGTTTTTAATTTACAGAACATTATGTATAATGTATTGTGATAGTTTGGCCATTGCCCACTCCAAGGTCCGATTAAGCGACATCCTTTAAAACAGGTTACTTTAGATGGTTACATCTGACAGAAATGCCAATATGAAAACAATTTCTAAATTTTAACAAAACCTAGTAATTCACAGCCAAAACAGACATACTCTGTTTATCACTGCCAAATACATTTTGGTAGCCTGAATCATCCTTCCCATATGTTATTAAAGTCTGCTTGCTGCACAAATATTGTGTACACTTACCAATGTTACTCTTGGTGCTATTATTACTGTTTTACGAGGTATTTCCTGTATCTCAGATATAAGATTATTTTAACACGATAAAACATCTAAGTATTACAAATATTTCCCATTGTACCAGGATCAGTTAAGAAAAGGCTACACATCATTGCTAAGCTGCAGAAGCATCGGAGACAGGCTGTCCATTACCATTGTTTTTGGCTGGTTTCACACGTCTCCAGGCACAAAATATGTTTACAGGGTCAATCACCTGCCACCCACTCAGTCTGAGTAATTGGAAATGACAACTGTTACATATTGCATTTCCAGCAGAGAGGAAGTTTGGTTAGTGGTTGTGTGCTTCAGTAAATACTTATTGCATCAGCAGGGTCCTTTGCGTTTTACATAAACAGCTGCTCAAACGACCTCAAGAATTTGTAGAAATACATTTACATTATATACTGCGTCTACAGGTAGCCAATGAAAAAGCTCAGAAGAAATCTTGATTAAATTACATATGGCAAGAAGTGGCTGAAAGGATGCATTCTTTCAAAAATACAATACCTGCAAACAATACAGGTAGTTAGTGCTAAAGTTAAATATTAATGTTTTTGACACTCCATGTCCAAGTAAGCTATAAGCCTGTATCTCCTATTGTATTCCAACCGTAGCACTTGAAGTAGATAAGCACATTTTTGTTGTTTGTTTGTACCCATGTAATGCGCTAGATCTAGATGTGTCTAGCCAGACCGTTTCATAAATAAAATAATGAATAATTAACAGAGAGAAAAAATTACAGATCAATTTGCCTAGCGTGAAAGAAAGTCATTTGAGTGAGTAGTTACACAGGATTAACTTCAGCTTTGGTACCCGCTAGTTCAGCTTTTAGAATAATGAAAGCTAATCAAAGATGTCCTTCACAAATAACATTAACAGCCCCTCCCAAAGTGAACAGCAGTACTTGTTTCAATTAGTGCTGATGTGCAATTACCAAAAGTAATGAGAAGCACTCTCTTCAATGTTGGTCAATACGCACTGCAGAATGCCTTTATTAATAACATAATGGAATTTAATTTATTTGCAGTAGAGTTACCTCTGTGGGAATTGATGAATAAACAAAAAGCACAGAGGCAGACAAGATGTTCACGCTCATTATTCACAGAAATTATGTCCAAAACTATTTTTATTACATATGCATTTTCAATTCTCGTGTGAGAGCTTTGCTTAGACGCTACTGCCAGCAGAAGTGGGCGTGTTTGAGATGGTTAAGCAAGCATGGATTATACCATGTCAATCATTCAAAGCACTTTAAGTAAACAAGCCAAGACACCATACTAATGCCTTGTTGAATAAAGCTATCTTTATGCTGCAGGTTATTTTATATAATAGAACGGAAATTCTCAAAAAGGGCTGTTAGGTGAATATTGTTGCATTAATACATGTAACGGAAATTATTGAATGTGGGAGCAATTAATGTATCAAGATATGTCATAAGCTATTTTTATACCATCTCCA
The DNA here is from genome assembly GCF_902827115.2 of Pseudochaenichthys georgianus. NCBI lineage: Eukaryota > Metazoa > Chordata > Actinopteri > Perciformes > Channichthyidae > Pseudochaenichthys > Pseudochaenichthys georgianus. The sequence goes on from NC_047515.1 coordinate 15,048,542, forward strand.
CTGGACTGCAGTATGTACAGTCACCTCTGTGGAAACATTGGTATGGCTGCCTTTTTTTAGTTTGTATTTGAGTGTTGTATGTTTTGTAATAATGGACCAAGAGTCTCTTTAAATAAAGATGATGATGATGATGATGATGATGATGATGATGATGATGATGATGATGATGATGATGTGTCAGTAATCTGTCAGTGTTGCAAAGCAGAGGACATCATTCACTGCTCCCTAACATACAGTGTCGTGAAGTCCTGTCCCAGAATATAATTGGCTGCTAAAAAGAAAAAAGCAGAGGACATCCTCGTGGCCTGGTTGTCGAAGGCACATGTCATGTATCTGCCAAGCCATGTCTCACATGTGAAGTAACCAGGGACTTTTAATAGCATGTTACTCTTCTTTCTATTTACACAATTCCTGTTTTTGTCCATTGTCAGCTATTCAATTAAAATAAATACACACATACACATACATATATATATATGTATATAATATCTACACAAAAAGAAGCCAAAACAGACAATATAATGATGTCAATGGCACTAAATAATATTAAAATGTTAACTGGAACGAGAGGAAACCACTCGTTTGCATTTCAGTTATGTATGTTAAGATATGATGAAGGAGAGAAGGATTTTAAGTTATGGGATTCAAGCCATATCAGATGATCCCTGAGATACTACTGAATAAATAATAACATAAATGCCCTAAAAGGAGGTTTGATAAGGTTACAGCTACTTTTCATCTGAAGGAATGAATATCGAGTTTGTTCTCTTCTTTGTAATGGGTGCAGAGCTGAGTCAAAGACAGGTGTGTGTATACAGTCTATGGTCAAGGCCAAGCTGCTGGAAGAAAATGTACTGCTTTCTTCTATTAATTGTGTACTTTGAACACAGCTAATTGCCTATTAGATGATTTGGTTAAGAACTGAAATAGTAAGGCAAACAATTGTAACAACGATGTATTAATTTATGGTTTAGTTTTGTCAAATAGTTGAACAACTCATCCTCCACAATTGTGCTACTTCTCTCCTACTCTGAGGTACTCATTTATTTCTGTTTTGCAACCAGCTGTGGAACAGCAGTGTCTGTCAAAATTACACCCACACTCAAAATGTATGCAGGTCAGACAGAGCTCTACTTTGAATTTGATTTACTGGAAAATGTAATGCTTTTAGTTGTATTAAACTCTCGTTTATTGCTAAACTAACCCAACCGTTCATTGTCAAAACTGAGAAATACATGTTACCACCACACATGACTCATTGGTTTACCTGTCAAGTATTTGTATACCAAAGCAGTGAGCCTTAATCATATATTTGGTGCAATGCATCCTTTTTCAGCTAAGGTTTTGCATTCCAATGTGCACTGCTGGTCAAACATAAATGAAAAGAATAACACTCATGTATGCAAATGTTCACGTTGTTAGCATACTAATGAATTGTAATGCAGGTTATCAAGTCTAGAGAAAGCAATGCACAGGAAAATAAGAGGCTTTGCCTTACTAAGCTGCTGTCTGCTGTGCAAGCTATCAGTCAGAGAGGATATTTACAGGACATGGGGAACCTCTTTAATCACATTGTGTCCAAAGAAACACAACTAATATCATCTGCTGTCTTTCTTTTTAAACGTATATACTGTCCGTGAACCAGTTATTGGTTTTGGGAATTTGACATACATAAAAGCATTTTTGATTGTTCTTACCATCAAATGAAAACATATAAAATCATATAAATTAGTTGACATTGGGGAATATATGATGAAAGGTTAAGGTACACATTGTTCACACTAGATTAAGGACCAGTATACTCTGATTTAATGTACATAACAAGTGGGGGAGGGGGAAGCAGTAAATACATGTCCTTCCTCTGATGTCTCTGTAGATATAGAACTCTATACTGATTGCAAACAATCAGTAATTTTCTATAAAAAAGTACTGAGTACTTATTTTAATTCATTTCATTTTTGCACCTGCTCATAAAGGCCACAAGGGAAGTCAAAATCCTCTTTTGTTTACCTAGTATAGATCAAAATAAAGTTCAGACGGAAAATATGTGTTATGTAGGTCCAGAATATTTAATGTAAATAACGCCGCCAACCACTTAATCCCACAAGAAAATGAAAAGGGACTTAACTGCTGTGCGGGAGGGGAAATGGGCCCTTAAATTGTGACCATGCATGATTATCAAGAAACGATAATAAAATAAATTGTTTGCCTATGGGAAAGACTATTAGGTTTGTGGATAAATATAAGGTTTTGTAATTGAAACGTAAACTCAATGTTGTTGTGATAAATAGGAACATCACTTATTTAAATCTTTGGTTGAGGAGTGTGTTTTATAGCTAGTTATTCAGAATATTTGAATTACATGAGTTCATCAATTGGTAACCCCAGAAGCTTCAAAAACAAAACTCATTGCAACTTTTCACACTAGTGCTGCTGGTAAAAGTGTTGGACCTAAATCACAGCATAGTAACAGCACAAATTAAAATCCCTTTTAAAGCATAATATCCCAAGTCATTTAGGTTAAAGTACTTAAATCACTCTGGTGATCTCTGGCCTTTAATCTGCCTACTCTTCCAAATGAAAGACTAAAAGGATACGATGTCCAAGGACAACAGGGTAAACAAATATGGGATAATACATGAAGACAGAAATAATCCTTATTTAGTGAAATACATAGTAGCTTTTCTTCTGGCAGGTAATTTAAAGATAAAGGAGTATAGTTTAGTTGACGTATACCACTCACTCGGATATGATTTCCATGACAACAGCAGGCAGGATCATCCATGTGGTGCACCGATTGGTTTGACTATTTAGCATAATGCAAGGCAGCAACATCCCCGGGGAAAATCCTTCCAGAGTGTGGCTGGACATATCTTACGCTGTCATCTAATTGTTGAGATACTATGCCGATATGTCACATGTTCAATTTGAGATAACCACTCCCTTTTTGTCTGAAAGTTACCCCAATGAAGCACAGTCATAAACAAAGACACGAACAATTCTCTGATGACCTCCTCATCTCTGAAGATATTGTCTAAGTTTGATGTTTCCTAAATTGCGCAGTGACAGGGGGGCAACATCTTTGTTTAGCACTCCAAATAATGAGGCCAGAACAGCGGATTGTGCTGAAAAAATATAAGGCCATAACGCTATTCTTCACTCGATTAATACCATATGCATCCCTCATCTTGACAAATAGTGAAAAAGTAACAGAGAACTCTTCTCTCTTCTTATTTGCCATTTTATTTGTGTTTTACAGCTGTATTTGTCTGCCTGTCATGTCTGTGTTTTATCTGTTGTAACGTCTATGGTTGTAACTTTGTACATGCTGCCCTTCTTGGCCAGGTCGCTCTTGGAAAAGAGATTTTAATCTCAATGAGTCTTTTACCTGGTTAAATAAAGGATATATATTTGTTTAGTGTAACTATGCAAATAATTGTATTTGTCTTTTTATTTTATAGTGCAGTTTTGGCTTGTTCTGTCCTTTCACAGAGATGACCTTTTGGTGTTATGTAAAGCCATTCATCTGTAGCGCATTGCTCTGACACGAGAGCCGAATGATAATGCATTGACGCTGTCAGGCATAACGTTTTATAATAAAGTGGAAGCATAGTGGTGATTCAAGGCTCCAAGTGAGTACATTTTACTCGTACGCAACAATGTAATGTAACTGGAATTCGGGAACATTGTCATAGGTGGACTGTATGACAATCTTCCCGAATTCTAGTTACATTACAGTTGCTGCCATTACTTACATCAAACTTGAGTCAGTCAGCATACATTTACTTCTAATATGTTGCTGAAGTCTGCGGTAAATTAATAATTGGGTTGGCAGTATCTAGCTAGTTAGGGAAGTAGAAGAAAGGTGTTTTCAGAAAAGCTAACCTTTGCTGCAATCAGAGATGATGGCGCACGTTTCCAGAGTGTGAAAGGCAATATCTCACGATCCATATTTTTCAGGTCCTGACTCTGAACAGAACCAAGATGCTGCTGCCCCTTAAGTGAAAACCAATGGGTGTCATCAAACCTTGCTCGACCATCTGTAAACGGTCAATGGTCAGCAGCAGCTTCATAAAAGAGAATACATTCCAAATCGTCCTTTATTTGAAATTACTTTTAGAAACACGGCGGAACATGTCATGCAATGCAGGCACCTTTTGATACACTGCTGTTGTTAACACAAAGTCAAGTCCTCTGTGTCTTATGAAAACTGTTCTTAGGACACAGAAGGTGCCATTATTGCTCAACCTGATGGATGAGCTGTTGGCTGGAATGTGAAGCTGACCTGCCCTCTGCTCTGGTTCAAGAAAGTTCTATTCCTCGAGGGGAGACATGCTGTGATTGAAGTATTTACGACACGACAGAAATGTGATGGCACAAAGAATGTGGGTGACAGTGACGCATGACTGAACAGATTACTGTGTACAGACTGTAGGGCGGCCCTTTGAATTGTGATGCCTCACTTTATTGTGCTGAGGTTAAAGGCTCACCTCTCAGGGAGCAGCATTACTATACCCCCTGCTCTTTTTGATACAACAGTCCACAGAACAAAGACCCCGTCAGCCGAGCCAGACGAACCCCAACAGACAGTTTGCTAAAACGAAAAATGCACTGACAGGACATTGACCAAGACTGAGAGAAAGACGGTTTATTTAACATCGAGATGTCTGCTAGAGCAGGAGAAAACACGCCTGCCCCAAAGCTCTCATTATTTTTGGTCATCCACCATACGTTTTAGGAGTGATCCCCACTCTAGAACCTATTATAAAAAGGAGGAGGTACTATTTAATGCAATACAGTGCATTTAGCAAATGTAGATGACTACCTGAATAAGTGAAGTTTATTTACCTCTATGGTTCTTATGAATCATGATGAGTGGCTTTACTGTTCTTGGTAAAAGCTAACAGCAGATGGATGGCAATTATAATTATATTATCTTCTCCAACTTAAAATTCTACATATTCCTCTTCCTAATTCTTAGTGCTGCTCTTAGAATAATTTGACAAAGAATAATGTCTCAGTGATATCCAGGAGAGTTTAACATCTAATACATGATAACAGAGATATGTAACCCTAATATGCTCCAACAAATATCCTACCAAGATAATTAAAGACACTCACACCATTATGAAATTGCTTGTGGGAACTTGGCTTAAATTGTACAGAAGAAATAAATTATTCTTTCTTAGTGCTTTTTTAATTGAATTAAGACTCCCGTTTCCTATTACCTTGGTTCTTGTTGTTGTCGTTTTCAGCACATCTTTCACAGCAGTTTTTGGATTAAGTGTTTAAAAAACAATAAGCCTTATGAACTGCACTGTTTCGTCAGACGAGACAAATCCCATTTACTGTATCTGAAACGCATTCCATACAAAAACTAAGCTAATTTTGCACATATTCCAAATGCAGTGTTGTGAAATGACACGTGTAAATAAGCGAAGGCACAGGAATACAAAGCACTGTCTTCTAATTGCAACATGTAATGCTACATATCAAAACAACGTTGCTTTGAGTCAATTCATTTGCTAAACAGTTGATTCTCCATCCACACAATGTAAAATAAAATAAAATAGAATGAGAGAAAGCTAATCTGCTTAATTTCCATCCGTGTCAATTGTTTTTCTAGAAAGTCAATATAGTAATTATGTGTTGGTTATAAATTGCATGTGGCAACTCATGAATCACGACACTATGTTATATTGTTGCAATAACTAACAGAGTGAATACCTGTTTCCATTCATATTGTTTAAAGCCTCTGTCTTGAGCAGAACACTTCACCTGATGAGGTTCAAAAGCAGCCCGATCTGATTAACAGACACAATCTGACACAAGAGCCACAATACTTGCTGACATTACATCAGTTTCATCATCATTATATATGACGCCATTATTAAGACAAGAGAGAGGGTCATTACAGATTGATTGGCTGTCCTGTCCATTACTGACGAGACAAATGGACACAGCGTTTTCATTTATACATCTCAATGTCTCATCTGTCCATGGGACCCCTATCCCTCTGCTCCATCTCATGTGTCATAAAAGACGAGAACCATAACATATCCAGCCTTTGAAAGAGAGCACTATCCTCTCTTCAAGAATACAAGTGCACTTTTTGTGGAATTTGCACAGCTGCAGACACATATCCGTCTGTTGCATTTCAAGGCAAGCTGATACAGAATGATGTACATATCAGTGTCAGGATATAAATCCTGCCGTCACTCTCAGCTGCTGCGATCATTTATGTCCTATGCAAATGAAATGGTTACCTGAGCAGATCATCACTACTTGCACTGATCGTACACACACTGTTACACAGCTGTGGATTCATCCTCTTTCCATACTGCAGCATAGCACATTTTAAATACTGACAGTAATAAAATGGAGCCTGCGGGAGTAGGAAGCCTTTTCGATGTTCACCAAGGCCATCCACACTCCTGACTTTATAGCTTTCACTTCCTGTGCAGCTAGAGCTGCTGAACTATTGACAGTCCCTGTGAACTTTTTCCCCCATCAGCTGGATGCGGAGAGTGATCGTGATAGCAACAGTCAGTGAGAGCAATAGATCACATTTTCCAGTGAAGAAAAAGTAAGAGTCATATCCCTTACTCAAACTCTATTATATCGTGTGTCTGTATTGCATTATGGTCTATTGAAGCCACTGTCAGCAGAGACATCGGTATCTCTGCCCTCCTGCCTTTCCTTCCTGCATGATAGCTGAGCATCATTGCACAAATAGAGAAACTAGAGACAAGCCCTTGTTTTTTTTATCCAATCTGACATATACTTTTGAGCTAAAAAAGCTTTTCAAACTCACTTTACACTGACTGCCCATCACAAAACAGCATACGGACATGGTTGGCTACTACCTGGTAAACACTGTGGAACAATCAGCAGCTAAGGAGTCAGCCTTTATTTACTTTACAAGTTAAATTAGACAAAAATGGAGCTTAAAGGAGTTATTATTGGTCTTACATTTGCAGCGTGGTGAAAATCAATACTCAATGCCGTTTCGAACCCTTTTCTGCTGCCCCTAAGTGGCCCAAAGAAAGAAAGAAAGGTTTATCTATAAAAAGCTTGTTTTGTTTTTATGTGTGGTGAGGAAACGTGATAACGTGGCGTAGAGAATAAATACCTTGGTTCCATCCTTCTGTGGTGCTCTTGGACAAGAAGCTGCATCTCTTCTAACTGACGTTTTCTTTCCATGGGCGACTGCTTTAAAACAGGAGGAAACAAACAATCAGTGATCAACAGGTTTTATGTACTACTGAGGTGATAGGTCCTTATGGGCGCAGGGAAGAAACTAAAATATAAGACTGTCATGTTCCCTGCGATTTGTCAATATTCCCTTTTTACTCTCATTTCTCACATTGTGACAGGCTGACAATGATATTTTTGGCCCCAAGTCATATCTACAGGTAATTGGTTTCTCACCTCTCACCTAATGGGAGGTGTGTGCTGTTCTGCCACTGCATGCTCACAGGTTTAGGTTGAGCTGCTCTGGGTCAGGTGCAGCTAATGATCTTTATTTAAAGCAATATTTGAAGCAAGGGCTTATAAGATGCGTACCATCTATTGACAAGATAACATGTGTGACATGACAACCAGTAACACATAATGAATTCATAAATACAGCTGGAAAATACAATCAAAATATATCCTTTGTGGCAGTAGCAGTCAGAGTCATTATTAACAACATCAATACCAAGTCTGGAAGAAAATAAAATGCCTATTCGTTCTATGCTCACCTGACAATCTATTAAACCACATACAAGGCTTGTTTGTTTGATACACAAACATTGCAGCTTGTATTTTACATATGTTCAAACTGCGGACTCCCTTTTATTTCAATTATAAGTTTAGTCTTATCTGTAGCAATAGCTGGGATTGGTTTGGACTCAGAGGCAGCTGTGTTTCCTTCTTGCCTTTTTTATTAGATTGCTTTTTTGCAAGAGAAAAAACAGTCAGAGTGACAGGGGAAGTGCATTACCGCTGCAAGATGAGTCTTTAAAATATATTCAGCGAGGGTTTCCAGGGACAGATACCTGGCCACGTTCTGTCTGCAGCATTTGCTTTGAAAGTTCAGGGTAAGCTTCAGAAACTGATCAGACGCTTGGTGAATAAGGACGAATATGTTCTCCTCTTATGCTGACTCTCAAGCAATGCAAAGAAAATGTATTGGCACCCAAATGGAGAATGTTATAGAAACTCATAGTGGTATGATATTAGCTTGAAACAACCTTAGTTTTTAAATTACTCATATTTGTCAATCAATACTTATACTGAAAAAACATTGTACGCAGTGTATTTTTACAGCATTTACAACTTAGTTTAAGTTTTTGATCATGAATATAGTTAAAACGTATAAAGATAAATTGAAGTGGTCATCATCAGTAGATGCAGTGGTTGTGAATGACATGCAGAAAATGCTGCAGTGCATTGCAGCAATCTGCATCTCATCCCTCCCGCTCTAATCCCCTTACAACTGCCGTCTTGTAATGACATCCAGGGACCCACTCAGGCCTGCTCTACTTTCTTAAGATGCCATGTTCCTTTTTTTTTTCTAAATTACTACTTCATGAAATGCCCCATAATTAAAGGTGGGGTAGGCAAGTTTGAGAAACCGGCTCGAGATACACTTTTTGTTATATTCCATGGAATGCTCTTAACATCCCGATAGCAATGAATATCTGAAGTGCTTTGACAACAAATCCATAAAAAAATGTCATCTGTGGAAGCCGTAGTACTGTAAAAAGCACGACCAATCATCTGAGCCGACCCGGCTAAAATAACTGGATGGCCTACCTGCCTGTCAGCCTTCCATCTGTGCACAAACTTATCTTGTGGCCTCATTGGTCATGCGCGCGTTCGTGTGTGTTGGAGGGGCTCTGTAAGGAAGTGGCAGATTTTTTCAAATTCTAGCGCACTCGAGCTGGTTTCTCCAAAATTACCTACCCCACCTTTAAAATGGATAAACAATTAAATACAATAAATGTAGTTTTTTTTTAAAAGGCAAACCCACCACCAATATATCCTATAGTATTTTAATAGAAAACTGGAACAGTCCTTTTTCCTATAAACTTCACGTGAAAAAAACAGAAAATACAATAATAGCACAGAGGATAAATATTTGCCAGAGGTGTGCTTGACAAAGAAACGGCTGGCAGCAAAACGATTATACCATCAGTACATTTAGGAATTTTAACTAGCTGTAGTCCAGCTGTGATAACAGATAGAGAGAAAAAAGAATCTGGCTGAAGGCATTTTGTCTTCCCTAGCATCCTGCCAGTTTTGTTCCACTGCCCATTTGTCAACAGTGATGTCCAATCGCTCAATGCCAGGCGGGCAAATCAGCACCTTGTCACTTTCGAAATGACAATTTGATACTCAGTCAAGTCTGCAACCAGTTTGTGCCTTACAGCCACTCACTACCTCAAAACAAGCACTACAAATAAAGCCAGCCAATCTTAAAGTGCAGGATTGCATGCAATCTACAAAACTGACCATAGAGCTCGGAGGTGACTTTGAGATTGAGGACATGTCCTTTCATTTATCAGAAGCGGTAATGCAAAGTTGAATCACAAGACTGAAAACCTCTGTAGGAGTTTATTGGACAGTGTGTCGAAAAGTCAGTTTCATCTCATAGCAAAATAATGTAAAAGCTAGAGGATCTGTCATGGTCAATCAGCTGTGTAATATAAGCAATCCAGGATGAATATGGAGCCCCAGTAGTCTTAATGCATAAATTGAAGACATTTTCTACACTATTTTACATGATGCAAACCTAGTGACAATGAGCAACCCACTGTGGCAATTAGTGTTGAAGCCATCCTATGATTACCATATCAGCTATTCCAGAAACTCATTTTATCCCTTTTAGTTTTTCATGGCCCACGATTGTTATCATAACTTGATAAATAGTCCACACACGGATGTGGGCACGTTCAGGAGTCAAAACGAATAGACAGTTACACTGGGAACAGGATATATTCCAACACTGATGCTAAATTCTGTTATCTTGAAAACAGTAAATGTGTAATTGCCTTGTGGCAGTGGTTGTTGATAGTCTGACAGCAAACTCATTAAAAGAATATCTGGATGCGCTGTATGTTCCAACGATAGCATGAATCCTTCATAACCATTTGAAATGAAATTTCTAAGCTCACTATTTTTTTCTTTTTTCATCAGAAGTGTATAAACAAAAGAGAACCAATCCTCAAATCTGACTTCTGGCTTTTTTGTAGTCTTCCTTTGATCACCTCAGTTTGAAATTCAGATCTACAGCTTTCCCCCCCCCACCCCCCCTCCTATATGTACTTTGTGTGATATTTCCAAAGCAGCTGGTGTCCATATTGCACATAGTGATGCAGTGAAAAGACAGTGGGTGTCAGTTTTACCACCTATTACAGCCTCGCGCTAGCTTCCATGAGTGGTCTCATTTCTGTTAACTGATACACTTTAACTCCCCCTCCACATCAGGCCTGACTCTCTCTTGACCGCTCTCTATTGTTTTACATTTTGTCCTCTTAACTGAAAGTTGGAAAAATGTCCCTCACTGCTAAAAATGGTTTATAGATCATTGCAACAAACTACAAATATCAAGCTCAGACGTTTTAGAAGAAGAAGCAAACCACAAAAGTCTCAAAGGGTAAGGTAATAGAGATCTGAGTATCTGTTACTTGGTGTCATTCAAACCAAAACATTTCCTTATTAATTATATGTGTAGACTAATGTCAAACCAAATGATACCCTAATCAGAGCAATTTAAAGGCTAAGCCAAAACAACACAACTTAAATCTTATCAAAACAACTCACCCTAAACAAAATGATATTACCTAACCGGACTTTCAGAAACATAAGCTGTATCAAAGTAATATTACAGGCATTTTACGAATACACATCATAGTCACAAAATTGAAGGGGGCCGTTTTAGTAAATCATGCGAATAAGGTCACAAGTGTGTCTAAGATTGTATTAAATATGTATGCGAGCTGTCAAGTAAAGCCTGGACACTGACTTTAGTCTCCTTTGCTATCATTCAGCAGACCCGTTTGTTCCAGTCACAACATCAAGACTGAAGGCTGTCTGAGAGTGAAGGTGAGTTTTGAAATATTTCACCTGAAATTTGATTTATGTAAATGAAAAAAGGGTTTCAAACACTGACGGGCTGTTTATTCATCAGGCAAATTGGCTGAAAATGAATGATGACATGTGCTCTGGCGGTCTACGTGGACCCTTAAAGAGACCAGATGATTGATATGCTCAATCCCACTTTATTTAATTAACTTCTGTTTTCAGTTTAGAAAGAGACATGTAAGAAAAAATATTAATTCTGTGATAAATTGAAATGACCTCTCACATCTCATTAAGATGTGTAATCCATTGTTTGACATTATTGTGACAGTTAAGACATTTCCACAGAGTCCAAATCAGAGTAGCAGGCAACAAGTACAGATTTTTCCATTTTGCCAGCATGTCAAGCTTATGTTCGCTAACTTGTAAGGATTCAGAAATCTTTTTTTCCAGAGTTCTCAATTAAGTGGGTCTGAAGTACAGTAAAAGTTAGAATTTCATAAAAATAGCCTGCTTAGTGATTGAAATGACTCATTCATGTTTTATATTACCCAAAATCCATGTTTGTCTTATTTGTCATTGTCAAATCATAGAGTAGATGTATGTTAACACACAATTCCTTTTAATTCTGCCTTCTGAACTTTTTATTTCAACATGGGCTGATAAAATAATTAAACCGTAATATTCATATCATGCTACTGTTTTGACACAAGGACTTCAAACGAGGCAATCTTTTAACAAACTAAATATTATTTGACTTAGACATCTTACGAGCATAAATAAAATCACTGGAACCTTTAAATCCATTGAACAAAGCAGTATGACCTGAAGCAAACATAAAGGTGTTTATAACAACAACAATGACCAAGTGTAGGTAAGCACATATCAGATATCACAGATATCTTTGATCTCTACTAGAAATATAGTTGAGTATAACTTATCAACAGTTGTGAACAGGCTCCATTAAACAGCAATGTGATTTTGATGATAAACATAGCTGAACATAGCTTAATCTAAAACTGACAAAGTATTTGACATGTCAAATCTCATCTAAGAGTTATAGTAAAACAAAATCTTGATCTTATCTAACAAAAGAGCAGACATGGACTACTCTATAAACATCATGGAGCAAAAGGTGTGGGATGAGTCAAAGTTGTTTGGAAAAGGAATCTGATTATAAAGGGCATGTAGGTCAGTGGATATACATTTCCATTTCAAAAACTCACCCATGAGAACGTCATCCTCTGGAAACGTGACCTGAAATCAGCCCTGACCTACAAAAGGCCTAAAGTAAAAAGAACAGAAAACACAAATATTAGGATGAAGGCCAACTGTATTTCGAGTATATTATTATTACATAGGCTATGTATTTTTTCACAACATTTTAAATAAAGCCACATGTACAAGTCAGGCTAACGTAAACTGTTAAGAGCTAATAGACTATAGCTAAACCATTACAGCTACAGGTGAAAACAATGCCCTGCTAATGTTAACGGGTTACATACATTCAATATTATAACTCAATAGAAAAGTATGCAACATTTCAGCAGTTTCAGTGAGTTAGCAAACAAAAAAAACCTAGCGCTAAAGTTAAGCTAGTCACCGTTTGTGTGTCTCTTCAGTAACGTTATCATCATAATGAGTTAGCCTAATTAACGTTAACAACATGCACCTATTTTCATCACAGATAAATCCACGGTCTTATAAAAATAGGTCATTTAATAACACTTACTGCTGTTTTGAATGCATTTCCAGAATCCTCATATGCACTTCTAAACATCTGGTTCATATTCAATGAACCATTAAAAAAAAAAAATCTAATCCGTTTTCGAAATTGGCGCCGGTTTGCATATGATGTCCTAATTCACTTTACACCTTGTTTATTTTATCAAGAAGTTAAAAGATAAACTGTATTTCCTCACACTTTTCTACAATATAAAGACATATGATGACATGTGTCTTTTACTTTTGTGTTAAAAATGAGCAGGACACATGTTCAGCCGTTTGATACATTTGATACAACCAACCTGGCGTTCAAGACTGTAATCTACTGAAATAAGGTATTTGTTAATATGATTAATTTCTACATGTGAAATATAATGTTTACTATAAGCTTTCACTTGGTAGCTGTCAGCAGTCTACATATTTAAAAAAAAAATCTGATGCTTAACAAGCTAGGACAGAGTTGTACTCTGAATCTCGTTATACTCTGTGTATAATGACAATAAAAGGCTTTTAACTTCTTCTTTTTTAACTTAAGCTCTCAAGGCATATCATTAAGAAATAAAAACTGAAGTCTTACATTTGATATTATGATTAGTTGAAAGCATTCAGACAATAGACGTTAAACAATGTGAGCACTTTGGCACTTGGAAGCAATTCAGTTCTGTGATGTATTTGATGATATTTAAAGAATAGTCAGTTAAGGTACAATCTCCTCTCTCATTGCCATGCACTTTTGTTTTCTACTTGGCAGTGTACAGAGAATGTGCTGACGAATTTCCGTTGTATTAACAAGGTCTGGTAATAACATGAATGCCCGGTATATATTTGCATCGTTTACTATAATACATTCTCTATTTATGTCCCTGAGCTTTCGTTAGTTAACCTAAATATAACACTGATAACCAACTAATTAAAAAGAATGTTTCTTTACAGTTAATGATTTGATCTTTTATTTTATGATACCCTGGGTCAGTTTGTTAATCATAGCAGAGAGCATCCTTCCAAAGTAGCTTTCATGTTTATATTGTGGTGCTTTGCACCAGCCAATGTGATTCAGGGAAGGATTCGTAGCCCCTTTGTGACATGGATAAAGTCTAAAAACCAGAACTTTCTGGCCCTAATGAGGCCAGTCTCACAGCATAGCATGAGCGTCCTTGATCTGTGAACACATCACACTTCATTGTGATCGTGCGCATCAGAGTGGAGAAATGCTAAAAAGGAGTCAAAGCACTGGAGCCAAGTCGCCTGCTTGATATGCTTGTTATGGCGTAAAGAGGTAATCCTTATCATCCAGACTGTGAAGGATGGTAACTCAATGTTTTCATCGCATAATTCTGTATGTCATTACGTCAATAATCAATTTACAATTGTTATTTTCTTTGCAAACTGAAACAACAATGTAACCATCATTTTGCAAGTAATGGTAAGTTTAAATATTAAAAGGTATCCTTGATTTAGTTATGACAGATTGATGAGGATAACGAAATGATGTTCTCTGTCGGCAGGTTATAGTACAGGTATGTTGTTCTGCCATTATCATGCATTTATTCAGTACCAGGTGTTCTGCCATTTTGTTTTCAGCGAGGAACTCAAATGCGAAGGGCATTTTTCTCTCTTGGAGCCAGGCGCATTAAAACATCACTTTGTTAAATTGGAGAACCACCAGACAGGCCGATGGCTCTGGTGAAGGCCTGCGTGACCTGCCATGTGTAGGCAGTTTGCTTCGATAAATAGCTTGTTGAAGTGTTTTATATCCTTTTGAAATGCAGCTCTAATTTTCATCTCCAGAGCATAGTGATGTGGTTTAACGCCCACAGAGGAACACTGAGTATTTACCTGTGAAGGCTCAAATCCACTTTTCAGATGAATCTGTTATTACAAAAATCAGGCATATACTTATGGTGTTCATATTATTGAACATAAAATGTCTTAATACAATAGTCAACAAGAACTCTCAAGCTTCATCTTATTTTCCATATACTGTAATAGCAATTTGGATCTCAATATAGCATAATATTGAAATGCTTATCTGAAAATAATTCTGATTATACAGCAACCTTTAGTTTTTCATTATATTTCTTGGTCTAGCTTGTTTTTATTTCACAACCTCACAGTAATTGGTACATGCAACAATTGAAATGTCAGAAAAAGGAAATTGGCAATTGCCACTATAATAAAGACATGCATATGTTTAACTTGCACAGATTACAGGGCTGAAAATAGGCTTGTCAAGGTGAATGACACCTCATATTTCTATAATTCACATCGAATAAGCACCTGCAGCTCTACTGGAAATTAAGACAGGCTCCCACAGACACTATTTTTGTGAAATTTAAATATGTTTACTTTTCCAATTTCCCAAACATATCACAACAAGTCAAATTATCCAAGTGTGTGCCTACATTTAAATCATATTAAAACCCCAAATATTATTTTGCTGTACAGTACGGCAACCACATTTGTGTTTGGCGTCCACAAACAAAGTGAACATCTAAATGTGCCGAACGTTTTATTTGTTTGATAGCTTTTCAATATTGATTGTTTAACTGCTAATCGGGAACCACAGCTTTTCAGCAAATGCACAGATCTGGAGTGACACCACAATCTGTGCTGTATGGCTGGCATATCAGCAGGCTGTCAGTCAGCCTGTCAGCAGTGCAACAGTGCCATCTATGGTGGTGCAGCAAATAAATCTGGTCATCCATGACATAGTGATGACTTGATTGGACTGCACTCAGTTCCCAAGTCATTACCATGCCAATGAAGAATGGTTTGTCCATATTAGTAAAAATGAGTGTGTTTATGCCCGACAAAACCTAATGACATAGAGAGGTGTATGTAATGTGCTGGAACCCCATTATGCCTTGGCAACATATCTTAATAATCTCTGGACATTTCCCCCATCTTTACAAAAAGGACGTTCACCCTCACCACCCTTTATAAAAGGCTGCTATTAACCCCCAGATTAGAGTGGCCATGAGCTCTTTTTATCCCTGGACATTGTATAGGAAATGTGATATGCTGTGTTGAGATTGGAGGTAACTACAAGTAGTAATGGAGCATTCACTTTTGCAATTGACATGGTGTGATAGGTAAAGAGACCAGACCATCATTGTCATTCACTTATTTTCAAGGTCACATTGTACTTCCGTGAAATTGTGGTTGGTGAACTTTAGAATACCCACGCTTGTGGAGGGGAAGACATTGCTGTTACGCCCTTGCACACTAAAGCTAGTCAAACCATGCTCCCATTGGGGAAATGTATTCTTAATTAAAACAAAGTGACATAGTTATGTAATTAAATTCATAATAATAATTAATTAATTAATTATAAAGTTCACACGGAAAGGTCTCACTGGTAAATCACCCAAACATGGATGAGATTAACAAGATGTGACATCGAAAAAATAGGAAAGAGGTACTGCAACTCTATCACGGAATATTCCTTCCTGGAGTTTATAGGCTTATAAAGTTTTGAGGGGATATTACTAATTCAGTTATAGAATGCGAAAAACCCTCATCTGGTAAATGAAACAATTAATATGAAATTATTAAATCTTTAAAGGCATAATTCCTAATCTTTTCCTGAATTTGACAGAATTTGAAACCATATAAAATGCATTGTCCAAAGCCCCTCCTCACACCTCAAATCCCAGTTTTCAAATCCAATTTGAGCTTTAATCAGAAATTGCTATGCCTCCATAACCTAGTAATCATCAGTGAAGAACAAAAAGCAATTATTAGCCATTCATACACAGAGCCTTTTAAAAATAATTTGACATTGACTACACAAGAAAAATGGAAAATGCTTAGTTGATTTAACATCCTTCATTATCACACGGTCTGGCATGCAGTCAAATGAACAAGGAGGAGACAAGAGCAGAATTTGTATGCCACTTGTCAAAGCTTATTTACCTTTACATGTGGGGTCACGTATGCACTCAATTTATGATCGTAATGAAAGCAACAAAAATAATTTCAGCATTGGGCTTATAATGGAATTTCAGGGCCATTTGGGAGTGTTGGCAACCTCATGACAGCATAAAACAAATACTTGACCAAAGAATGGGTAAGCTCTAATTCAGTCCCACAACATACTGAAATTCAACCCAGATATTGCTTCCAGTGGGGGAAAGAAGTCCATTTGGCTGCAGCAGATGTATTTCAGCAGTTTGGAAACCTCACCAAAGACATCTTTATAAGCATACATTTTTGCAGTGCATGCTTTTTTACCAAATGACCTTCCCTTCACACTGAGTCCATACTGAGCAGCAGCTTTTACAATCATATTCATGAGGCCTGCTTTATGGCACTCATAAGGCCACCTTCATCCAGGAGCCTAATATGTTTGTGTGAGGGATATAAAGCACATAATGTGCAATAAAATATGTCCTTTAATGAACTTTTATAGAAAGATTGAAGCGCCCACACTGCCATAAGTATGGGTCACATAAAAATGGCTAATGGCAACTTCCTTCACAGCTGCTATGAGGGAAAGTGGTCTGTCTGGTCTTCACCTCTTCACTGTTTTCCATTTGAATAACTACAAACCCAAATACAATGCTTGTCAAGGATCATGCAGTCCAAGATCCAATGAATACTTTTTTAAGAACATGCTACTCTGAAGGTTAGGGTTATTCTCAATATGTATTCTCAATATGTTTCTCAATATGACTTTTACCAAAGGTCTACCCTCCCTCATGGCTTTAAACATTGAGATAGTACTAAATTATTAGAAGTTAATGAGTAAACTGGACAAAGAAATAACATCACAACATGTTTCAATTGTAACTCTATTTACGGTTTGTCTTGATTTTGATCGAGACCACTGTTATCAATTTAAACCTTAAAATCTGTTGCATGCCGTGAATCCGGCCGTCATATGATGGATGATAGTGGTGAAGGTGCTGAGAGGACTGGTGGACAGGGCAGACCCTTACACCTGAGCAGCCAGCGATGGCCTGGCCACATGCTCTTCGCATCATTACACAGCCTCAGCCTACCTCTGGAGCTGTCCTGATTGATGAGCTCCACCAGGCCAAACGGCCCGATGGAGGCGTTCCATCCAGACTATAGCCCAGCCCATCCATCCTGAGTCTCTAGTAGAGAGTTACGTTACTGTACATCTCGTCTGGGGCTAGGCTCCTCAGCCTTAATCCCACTCCCTGATTAAATGGGCTGCTGGGTGCAGTGAGGGCAGGAATCAATATTGTACGCTTACAAACACGGAAGTGGGGATGAATGCAACACAAAATGAATAAAACACAAAATGTCAGTATTGTGATCATCACATGCACAATATAATTCATTGTATCAGAGATAATGGGGTTTATGTGTTATTTGAGGATACAAGTGATCCACAATCCACTGGAAATAATTCCATTGATATAAAACACTGTTTCAGCGATGAGGCAAAATTGTGGACTGTTTTTATAAAAAGAGGGATGTCATATAGAAGACTGATATGCTTATATTTTTGGCCATAATAAGTCCTTTCATCATATCAAGCATGACAATATTAGGCATCAACTTTATCAGATAGCATAATTCAAATCAAAATGTGTTAATACGCAACAGACATTAAGCTAGACATTCAGTTGGCTTAAATAGTTTCTGAATTAGATGTGGCTGCTCTCAGTGGCAGTTTTTGCCAAAATTACAATTGAATTCCTATCAGGAATTTATAACAAATTGTCTGCTCATCTTTTAACACAGAGGGAGGGACACAAATTGCCCACTGAAAGTCATTCCCTCAATGACATATTCCACATTTCTCACAGTGCACTAGCAGTGCATGCATCAATATGCAGCTGAAGAGATCAGTTCAGTGCATGACAATAACTGACATGCCATTTCTCCATCCACAGGGAAGGAATGGCTATACCAAATGAATGACTTTCCGTCTGCCCCTTTAGATGTGTTGCCACTGCAGCCAGATGCAGCAACCAGATGCACACAGCTTGTCTGCTACCTTGCCGCTTCAATAACTCTCATTACGGTAATTGTTGCTTAATGTTTTCATAATCTGCTGCTTACAGGAAACTGTTTTCCTTTCTCTAATAACATGGCTGCATCCCCATGGTCCTATTCTTTTTTTAAATCTTTATCTATTTTCATGCCAATAATGAATCGGGAACTGTCCCAGCTGGATGCTTTCCCTGATCGAAGAAAGTCCCGGGGAGATTAGGTGCTGGTTTGAATGAGAGACAGAGCCATCAGAGATTTCACTCTTCTCATTTAATGAGTCACTCACATGCCATGTTGGCAGCGGCTCTCAGCATCTGGCACTCGGGTGGCCGTGCACATTCACAGAGTTTACTTACATTTCACCTCTGCCGTTACTCAGAATGAGTGATTGGCTACTTAGCCCTGCAACACACACATACACAATACACAATACACACACACACACACACACACACACACACACACACACACACACACACACACACACACACACGTATTTGATTGCAATGATAATCTTCCGTTACGGAACAAACTTACAAAGCATAAAATGGAAACATTTAAGATTAACTTCGACCTCCGGGGAGGTCTTACTATGGAAGAGTGGATTGAGGAGTGCCTATCTCCAGAAAAAAAAGCTGTGATATAATGAGCATATACCACGGCCTGTCGTGAGCTATTGCTTAAATATAGAGCTTCAGCAGACACCTCAGACTGCATCCGTCCCTCACTGGTGATGTCTATAAGGATGGGAATACACAAACAAACACTAAATCTGCGACATGATTTGAATTAAATTCAGGAGACAACATTTAATCCGTCTCACAAAAAGCAACTAAAATATGATTTTTCACTTTTATAACTTTACTAAAAAAACAATCTATTTTTTTAATATTTAAAACTGACCTTTTCTTCACTTCAGAGTGCTAAATATCTCATGTTTAAGCATGGAATATTTAGGAAGAAGGTGCGACTGGTGACAGTGGTGCCATGGGAATTTCAAAATAAAGGCACATCATCATGTTCTCTTGTTTTTGGATCGTAGACCATTGAATCGTCACATATCCATACCGTGTTTTGTTATAACCCTTATTTTAGCAACACAAAGCTTTAAAAGTAAACTTTTTATTTACTTTGACACTTTCCTACAAACTGATTTTAGTGGTATTGACTGTAACGCAAGTAAGAGATGTATTATAAGTAGAAGGGATAGAAGCATTAACAATAATATTAATAGTGGGACTCTAGGTAAATTACATATTTTAAAAGGAAATTTGGAAAAAACTGCCTCATTCGCAAACGTCTGGCTGGTAGAGACTGAGTCCCTCTGTTATTGGTCTCTTAACTTTACTATGGATTACATAATAAATGTGCACACCATATGGTTGGCAAGGAGATCCCAAATACTCACTCCTCTAGCTGCGGTGTTGTTTTTCCATCAAAGGAAAACCACACACACACACACACACACACACACACACACACACACACACACACACACACACACACACACACACACACACACACACACACACACACACACACACACACACACACACACGTATTTGATTGCAATGATAATCTCAATATCACAAGGTATTAATGAATTATATTACGGCTTGCATAGAGCCAAAAACAATCTATATTTTTGTGTCAAGATTTGTGTCCATGCTGGAGGGTAAAATGGTGGGCAATTACTTTTAAACCTCTGTGCAGTGTGCTGGAAAGTACCCCTTTAACTGTTTCATTTAGTTTTTTCGATGTATGTATAAGAGTGATAGCAATATATATTTGCTATGTTATGTATTATATGTTATAATATATGTGTTAATGGTTTAAATCCAGTCTACCAAAGGCATTGCAGTCAACAAGTGATAGTGCCTCATGACAGCCTTTCTTATTACCAAGGATAAAAACATAAATAGTGTGAGATTAAACAGTCACAGTAATTGTGTGTTTCTAAATAACTTCACCTGGCAGCTCTTCAGTGTGTGTACAATTAGTGAGAACTTCCCAGTTGAGTATTTTGTTCAGCACATCAACAATTTGTGTACACACAGCAGGGTACTGCAACGTGAAGTGTGTAGACATTTGTCACGTGTTCTGCGTTCAGAGCCGTTATGTGATGTAAGTCGTAGTTGCCACAAGTACAACATATATGCAGGATGAATCAATATTAACAGGGTTGAACTTTGTCAAGTAAGTTTCCCCTCCGTTTAGGTCAGTGGCAATAGTTTTCCTTTCTAATCATTGCTTTCAAGCATCGACCAAAATGTTTTCTGAGGATGGCATTTCAATTCGCCGATAGTGTTTCCGAGAGACCCCTGAGTTCGCTATCAGCAATAATGATGACCGACCAATCCATCTGTGGGTCATTCACTCTCTAATTATCTCACATGTGCATTCTGCCTGCCATGACATTTAGCAAGGGCTTTTTCAGTAAGTCACAGGGTGGGCAGAGATGCCATTAGGTGATAAGGTTCATTTATTGTGGGGCTCTCATCAGCACATTTTCCTGCCTTAAGGCATAAAATACAATCCACACTGATTAGCATCAGTCCCATATCAGGAGAAACATAATAGCCCCACTATGAAGGTGAACCTCTGAGGGCGCAGTCTTTACTCAAGGCAGACAATTGCCACAGATTCTTTGCAGTTAGTGGATTATCTCTCCAGCTTTGTGTCCTGTGTGTTGCTCACACAGGGGAGGCGGAGTTATTTTGTATTCTCACAATGTCAACGTAGAATTCTCTAATTAAATCATTAAGTAACGCCATGTCCTTCATACTTATGGTTTGTACCTTGATGTAATGTTGCTGTCAAGGTTTATTAATTGATATAAAGACAAATTAGAATCGAGCCGATGTGTTTCGCCAGACTCAGTAATTGAAATGACCTGGCGCCCTGTTTACCCTTGTGAATCAAGTCCTAAAGAATAGCGGAAAGTTATCTATCGTTTTTTATTCAATATGCCTTTTCTTTCACTATGCTTAGTTGACTCTATCAGATGTGATAGTTTACAAGCTACAGTGACACAGTGTAATAATGACATGGATTACATAAGAGAAACCACCTCCAGCGGTTGTTAGTGGATGTAATGGTGAGGATAGCTAATTAGTTGGGTTGGTTGTCTTTGATATAGTCTTTCCTATCATTCTTTAATCAGCTGAAAGCAATGATCCATGGGCAGACAAAACCCATTTAATTACAAAGCCTGTGATCGTGACGGAAATGCCAAGCTCTGAGATGGGAGTTTAGAACTCACATGACATTGTCACATTCTCTACAGTGATTATTCTCATAACTGAGTTGTAATTAGACACGTCACATCCTTTAAGGAGTTTAAAGACAACATGCTGGGGAATAATTACCTTAGGGCGGTACATCGAAGATTTAGACAACAAGTCATCTAGCTCCAGATGAGAAGAATCTGAATAACACAAGCCACACTAATGTCAACATCTAATATGATCATAGTCTTATATTCACTTAACTAGTAGACTTGTCGTTGATACATTTGAAAATCAACATCAAATGCAGCTGGTTTACACTAAACACTAGCATGTAAACGTTAAACGTTAAAGTGGCATTTTCTAATGTTGCAAATATGAGATCATTATGCGACCACAGACACAAAACCAACAGAGAACCGGCTGCCTTGGAGGGTCTGAAAAGAGAAAGCAAGGAGAAGTCAGGAGGGACATAAGTTCGATCAGTCGCAAGCGAGAAGAAAAGAAAGAGAACATGAACTGTGGAGATATATTGAGAAAATCAATAAGCAAGAAAATAACTGCTATGAACAAGTTGTGACAGATGGACATGCACTCTCTCACCCAGACTCCACCAACACCTTTCTCACGTTGTGCTGCTTTTTTGCCGCTATCCTTTTGGAAAACATAACCATTTGAGTACAATATGCCTGTTTGATTACAGGATTTGATTTTTAGAAGGCTGTGGAAGGAGAATTCATATTATCTTAGAGCTGAATCTTAAGAAAATAACTAAAGTAAATGTTGGATAGCCTACAATAAAGCTATGTGATCTGACACGGGTCAACTCCCTATAGATTTGCTAACTGGGACACACAGCATGAACATGAGTTGTGCATTATATATGTGTAATCTATTAACAGCAACAACCATGATACAACTTCTTGTGCTACAGTGTGCAGCAGTTTCTGTGATTTTTGACAAATATTCAGCATGCCGTTTGTTCCTGTAATCATTGAAAATAATACTTATTGCATAAAAAAGAATGCTGAAATATACAAAGCATGTTACCCTCCGCACTTAAAACAAAGCGTACAATCATAGTTAGGTAAAATATACCAGAAATATAAAAATGCCTACATAATGTAATGCAATGCAATACACGCTCACGTAGTGATCAATCATGTGATTGGTTGCTTTTGCAAGGTATCTGGGCCCCTTATCCACAATTTACATTCTCTATTAAGGGAACTCTTTTCACATCTGCTTCATTAGGTTATCTGCAAAATATCAATCCATATGCTCTGATCGTTATTCATACTGTAAGCTCCTCCAGGTGTTGAAGTCAAAGCCATACAAGCATGTTCTCACTGTGCAATTTCTGACAGCTATTCACACCTTAAATAACACATCATATTAGATTTTATTTGGAGCATACCACCCGGTTCATCCGTGGAATAGATTAAAAAGCATCCCAACCTTTAGAAATACTTAATCACTCATTATTTTTTGCCTAAAGGCTAATTTATTGATCAAGAAACAAAGATTTGTCTTCCTTAGCATGTGACGGCTTGGTGTTGGTCGTGTGGGAATAAACAGATTTGTTTCCAATGTGTCAGTTACCATGGTGAATCAGACAATGCCATCACCACCATCATGCCAAAGCATCTCTCATTCCCTGCAGCAGGAAGCAGCAGGGCATGGGAAGACCAGCAGACCACGAGTTCTCCCACTGCCTCTCTGCTGTGCCGAATACAAGGGCACCTCTGAGCAGAGGACAGCCTGTAGAAAGGGAAAACCCAACACACGTTCACATTTTCAAAAACCGATATTGACAAGTGCTCACACTCCTTTTTGTTGGTTCTTCTGATGTAATGTCACATTAACATATTTCTATTTTGGCTATAATTTAGTGAACAATCAAAGACTGTTAAGCTTGCTATATTTTGATGCCACTGCTTCGAAATCAAGGAGAATGGGCTTGTCTCTATTTTCAAAGTCAAAGTCAACTTTAATGTCAATCTTACTCAGTTTGTGTTTACAGACAGAGAGATCGAAATGACGTTTCCAACAATCCCGAATGTAAAATTATACAGTATACAGATATGTATAAAAATATGTACAAAATAACAGTCACTTCAATATCAATACTGTACTATTGGTGTTTGAAGTGAACAAGACGAACTAGACGAACAAACGTTAAAACACTCAAACACTAAAGACTCGGGATAGCTAGGGGCCGCTGCTGCTGTCTGCGCCGCCATCTTTATTTCAAGATTCAAAGGTTTTATTGTCATATGCACATACAGTGTAGAAATGGCTATGACATTCTTATGACCCGAGCTCCTCCAACAATGTAACATATATAATACAATACAAAAATACAAATACATATTAAAAATAGTGAAGAATATGATACAAGAACAGAATGTGAAATTAAATATTGTACATTAAGACACAATTAAATACGGTTTATTGCGGTGATAACTATTTAGATAAAACAATGTGCACCAATGTCCAACAGTCAGACACGAAGAAACACATCAAGATGAGGCAGAAGAACCTTCGACACTGACAGTCGCATCAGCACCCGAGAATTCAATGCAGCCATTGGTAGAACCCAAGACCCCATGTGTAGAGTGGGGGCGTGGCTTAAATCACACATCAAGCTATATTTATATACTCAAGGCTAGTCTACGCCCGTGCAAACACCTTTGATTGAATGAAACAAGTTCACTTCAGATGTTGTTTGAAGTTCTGCAAGAACCAAATGAAATTGCTAGCTGGAGTGGTAGCTGACGAGATATGTGAGGGAAAGATGGTTCATGGGGGGAAGTGGGTTCACTAAAAATAATAAACTCCAACACTTCAATAATACACTGCACACACACAGATGATATCTAGCAATGCAAGAGGATGTCAGGATAGATTTATTTTCCCTCCCATTTAAGTAGCATTCAGAGACTCTGTTCCCTTGATCATTCATTTCCATCGGCAGAGTTGATGAAGCATTATTTGTTCCGGCTATTATCAGTGCACGCTTTCAGTTTCATCAGAAACTCCAATGCTATTTCATGATTATCTCAGGGATGACATTGAGATGATATTACAGAGTGAGTTCCACACTAGCACATTGCCACAGCCTCTATGGTGAAGCAGAACCATATACAAATGCATTGCAGTGCATCTAATACAGGCTGCACAGCATGGGTATCACTGAGGGATTACATTCAGACACATGCGGCTCATTAAACTGTAATGTCATATGTATCTGTACAATTCTTTGAAGCAAAGAAAAGTGTCCACCTTTGACATTATCTTCACCTCCTGGAGCAGAGGTTTGTGGGAGAACATTGATGAGTCATTACTTTGATTTAAATCTGTGACAAAAGCCCCTTTCCTGTTATTACCTTGTCTAGGAATATGCAGGGGAATTGTCCTCTGTCTACTATAACTGCAATTTCTATCAATCATGATAGAGGGATTGTCAAGTGGTGCAAGAGGGTATGAGAGAAAGAGATCAGGAACAGTTCTGGGAGGACAAAGCCTTGTTTATTGTTTTTTTATCTTATTTCTGTAATGCATTATATGTCAAACATCACCTGCAGTGAAAGGCATTCCAGAAATACAGTGTGTCTGTTGAATAAGGTTTTTTTGTTCAGGCAGCATTAATGCATGATCTCTTGAATTTCATTAAAGTTAAGAGTGTTCATTTGCCCTGCCCCCTGCGTTTATCAGACAAAGAGTAATAGAGGCGTGTCCCATTACGGTTTTAAAATAGCCCTTCATTAAAATCGCCGCAATTCAATTAAGATGAGTTAAAGATTCATGTATGTTAATTACAAAATTAAACAGTAGGTAAGCATTGTGTGCAAAAAAGAGAGAGAGAGAGAGAGAGAGAGAGAGAGAAGAAAAAAAAAAAAAAAGCCTCAAGTGCTGCTCTGTCCATTCACTGCCTGTACTTTGATTGTTTACCCGAGACATTAAATGTCACGATCACATCTACACAATAGGAGACTAGTCAATGTGCAAATATGGCATTATCACATGTTCAAGCGCCAACCTCAATAAATGATTCCGGGTGTTATCATTAGGAAGATTTTCTTTTTATGAGGTTGACATTTTACCAATGTAATTACAATTTATCTCCAAATCATTATATACCCTGGTGGTGGAAAGACAATGCTTAGTTTAGCCTCCAAAAGGCAATCTCAGGCTAAGGCAAAACTGCTCATAGTAATTGCAGTGGAATCTGTCTCCCATGACACCGTTGACTGTGTCTGCCAGGAAGCAGTCATCACGGCAGAGTTAATCCTTTACTTCAGTGATGTCAGCTTCTTAGTGTTCTTTTTTTAAGTGCACTAATCACTGCATGAATGGAACATTTTGCATCTCAGAGTTATGTCTGAATATTCCCAAATGGCATGTTTTATACGCATACCCAGTGAATGGTGACAGAAAAAAGCTAAGCTGTTATGAAAGGCACGTGCAGGTGTTACACATGCAGTATGCCCCTAAAGTCCTGAAAAAGTGGCACAGGAAATGATAACGAACCATTGTCCAATATATGGTCTCCCACACTGCAGATATATATTAATGGAAGTGACGAATGGTTGCATTTGACGGTAATGTTTGCTCTGTTATTACTTTTCTTGGAGTAGGAAGGGCCATAGATGATTTAAGAAAGCAAGAGGTTGTTTTTCTACCACATACTGAGAAATGAAGCTTAGCGCAAGTTCAGACAGGAAGACCTAACACTCCGTATTGCTCGTCATGGCAATACTTGCTCCCTGCATCTAAATGACAGGGAGCGCCACTCCTCAGCTAACCTATCACGCCCCTCCATTTACAAGCCTAATTATCGCACCTGTTAATCCCTCTATGCTCTCCCCTTTCCTATCAGCTGTCTTCCAGGTGTCAACGCGCAACCCTCCTCCACCCCTTCGCCTCCTGCTTTCAACTCAGGGCCAAGCTTAACCTTCTCCCTTCCAACCGGACCTAACCACTTATCACCACCACCAGTGTCTAGACCCAGGGGGGTTCATCGGAAACGGTTCTTCCCTTCCCGATTGATATCCTACAAAAACCTGGGCCTAATCGCCAAAACACCATTTCATTCACTTGTTATAAACTGTCATCATTATGTTTCATTTATATAATGTGACCGATAATAAATATGTATTCCATACATCACGTCTCTCCTGATTGAAATATCAGAAACTCTCAGCAGTAGTTATGAACTCCACAAAATAAAGTGGATGCTGAAGAATAAAAAACTGTCTCTAAATATGCGCGAATGAGGCCTGCTTAGAATTTCACATGACTAATTGCAGCAAGTGTTGTCTGCTTTTTCAGAGCCTTGGTCAGAGCCATTGATTCTTACTTGCACAAACATCCCTGAGATAAAAGATCAATGAGTTGGGCTGACTAGACTAACATAATATGTCTAGCAGAAGGGCTGTTGAATATTATTCAACTATACAACCCTTCTGCCCCTCAGCACTCTCCCTGCTGCTACAGGATGGAGGGGGGGGGGTTAACAAGGACCATGTATTCTGGTCATTTTTCCAACAATAGAAAAGGCCGCAATCTCAAGTAACCTACTGAATCTAACCATAGTTTATGCCTTTCTGTCCATTATGGATGTTCCTCATGTGTCTAAATGGTTAGAATCTATGACTGCTGTTGAACTGTAAACTCAAAGATCTATTAGGTGAATGTCCTTATGTCATATCATCGAATCAGCCTTATGACCAAGTCTTCTTTTGTATCTTTGTGTCATTTTAAGATTGAACTCTACAGTATATAAAAAAGCTGTATGTTTTTTCTTGCAATTTGAAATCCATTTCACCAGCCCAAGGCTCTTCTTTCCATATTTGGATTATGATATACAAACATACAGCAGCAGCCTATTTTGCCACTGTTTTCCAATCAATAGAAAGTCCCAGAGAAATTAATTAATAATGTCAAAGCTGGGGTTGTTTCGAGTTCAGCCTTACCTGAGCAGAATTAAATAGCTAGTCAGAGTTCTCAGTTTGTCTATAGCTGGAGGTGCTGCGGGCAAACATAACGGTGTTTGTAGGGCAGAGGAGCTGAAAGTGTGTGTTTGTACGCTAGTTGGAATTTTACGAGTTGTAATATCTCCCCTTTTTTCACTAATGTAATCTTGAGAGCGATTTCTAGAAAAATCTTGATTCCTTAAAAAGGTAATATAATCCGTCTTTGACATCATTTATAAAGTCTACATGTACGAATTATGACTTATTGAGATGAGCACGTAATGCAGTCTGTCAGAAGATCAAACAAAAAAGTAGCCTACATGTAAAGTCTGCTTCAACATTAATAATTCATGGCCATTTGTAGCCGTATGATTTTAACTGGTATGTGATGGTTCAAAAGTGCAGTCATAGATAATGAACGTTCTGTCGTGTCAGCTGTATGTTCTTTGTTTATGGGCCTTTCCTAATCAGCATGTTCCGCGTTCCCTCCTGTAATATCGAGATTGAAGCAGCTTACATTGTGCCTTCCCCCCCCTTGGTAGAGAGAGGACGCTCGATGACCTTCTCACTGTGTTCACTATAATAATGTGATCTGAAAAGGTCACAGAGGACTACACTCATACTAATGATATGTGTCGTGATTGATAGCATTTGAGATGTAGTTACACACGAAGCAAGTGTGTTTTCAAGTAATATTCAACAAGGAAAGACAATCTTTTCCCCTAAAAAACGCTACTTGTATTTACATAAAATAATATAGACTGTCATTTCATTGATTAATAATGAGGTCCATTTTTATGTCAGAAATATGTTTTACATTTTTTTTGGGAGTGTATCACTTTGCCTAATGTCCCCTAAAACTTCCAACAGCCTAATGTGAACCAGCTAATTCAGCATAATGTGTATGCAGATTTGCATGTCTGTGTTAATGTCAATAGAACACATTAATGCGCCCTCACGTTGAGGATCAGACGCTGTTGGTTTGAGATTTTGTTTGATTAAGCATTTGACAGATTTACTGGTTAGAGGTGAAGGTTTATTGATGACTCAATAATGTTGTTGCTGTGCATGTAAATAAATCTCATTCCTCATAGTCTTCTCTCTTTAGTATTCATCACACCTTGAACCCCTCTGGCTGGGCTGGGCTGCAAAGCCGTCCATCTCTTTATGTGACTCGCCCTTCATCCACAGAGTTTTCTTGGATGTTTTAATAACAGTTTAGAAAGGTGAAAATGGTTTTCATTTTTTATTTAACTACTGAAGCATCTGTTCGATTTACAATATTACATAGAGCGTTAAAACATATCACAATAACCTGTGAGGATATCAGACGTTCTTTCCCCTATAAAGTGAGCATCTGCTGTCTTGTTACTATGCAAATAAGACACACTTCCAAACTGAGAGTGACTTTCTATAGCCGTGATAAAAAAGTTTTGTTCGGATATACATAGTATCCATGTGTATATTCGACACACAATTGACAACTTTAGTGTAGCTCTTGTAGACATAACTATAAGTGTTAAGTAAATAAGTACAATATTTCAATAAGTGCTCAACGGAAAACATTAAGTAAATGGTTCTATTATTTTAATGATATCATTTTATATTGTAAAACACTGACACCCCGGGCTTTTTTCCCAGTTGATTTCCCGCACTCATTCTGACTCAAAGCCTAAAGCTATGCTGAGTCAGCACAAAACACCCCTATCAATAACAGAGACAGAGGGGAACATAAAATGGTGTGCCCTACTGTCTTGATAGATAAATACAAATGTTATCTGCCATGTTAATCTCCAAGCCCCCGACAAATCCGGTAATGATTTTGGATATGGTTTTGAAAATATTAAATGATACACATTTTGGGAAGCTCAATATTCGGCGCACAATGCAAAGGAGGTGCTACATAAATATATCCCTGCTTTTGAGACGGTCCAGTCAGATCAGATTACAAGTATTTTAAAAAATAGTAGTAAATTAAGGAATTTTAAGTGTGGTCTAAGTTCCATGATAACTAGGTGCAATGCAATTTGTTGGTTTGTGTCGAGTGTGCTGGTTGTGTGAGTGTTAGATAGAAGAATGCCTAGAGGACGGGGACAGTAAGAAAAGGAAATGTACCTAGTGAAAATGTCACTGCTGCTAGTAACACAGCTGTTAGTCATTTATCTTTGTACAGTCAATAAATCAGTATTAAATTCAGCTGCTCCAGACAAGTTCACCTACACTCATGCTTTGTAGTTTATCTTGCACTTTGAAAGGTAGCACAGTTTCTGAGAAAGAGTTTGAGATGTTTGCCAACTTTTGAGAGGATGATATTTCTGCTTGAGGAAATTCTACTTGTAAAACGACTGCTGAAAAGAGGAATACAATAAATAAAGTTCCTTTTAATTACGCGCACCTCATAGAGGAAATGCATTCTCTTGCGAACTGTACTCAACGGCACTGCACACTTTTGAATCATATCTTTCCAACATGTAATTGTGTTGTCGGAAACTAGTAACAATTATTGATTTAGCTCGAGAATAAGCTGTCTGGTTATTTCAAAAGCCTGGAATAATTGTTTGGATGAAGGCTAACGGAACAATTAGCCAGAGGAGAGGGAAAAAACTTGGCCAGCCTATATCATTTTTTTGGCTCCAGAAATACAATCAGTACATGCAAGATATCTCCTGGGACTGAGATGCTAATGGCCGCTTAATCTGCATACATTAGCATATCACAAAAACGAACAAGGACATAGAGACATCGTGTCTTTATAACTTACTTTACTATGCATTGAGAAAGTCTTTGAGTAAATGTGACTGAAACAACATTAAGATGGTTTTTGGTGTAGAATTAATTAACTCAACAATCTTTTCTAATCAAGAAACCTGAAGTTAGAGCACACTATTTGCTCAAAAGGTCTTTCTGCAGGCTTTAGACAACGCATACTTGAGGGAGAAACATTCAAACTCATTATTCAAGGAATAGTAGGTAAAAAAGAACAAATCATATTCTTTATTCTTGGACTGTAAGTACGCCATGTTTTCCACAGTATGAGAAACCTATATTTTATCTTCCTCTAATCATGGAGGAACTGTACAGTTTAACATAACTAACAGGGGACATCACAAAAGGACCTTAATCAAAACTGAATACCCTCAGAGTTGATGTCTCTTCGTTGCTCTTTTAAACGTGTACCGAAATCTGTGCATATCAACAAAGACAAAACAAAATGTCACAAGCAGGTTTTCTATCCCCCGTCTCTCTCTGTTCTCGCTCTTTCTTTCCATGAGCAAACATCAAACGTTGCCAGAAACCAGACACAAGATAAACAGTTCATTAAAAATGGGGGCATGCCATCATTCAGAGAATCGCTCCACTCAACCTGCACCACAATATAGAAGAAATAACAAGGCAAACAAACAAAGCAGTCTCATCCAAGGCATTGTACCTGGACCAAATTATTTCTTGGACCAGACAAATCATAGACGAGAGGATTAAGTGATGAAATACAACAGAAATGTGCTCCATCAGAGGACAACAAAAAGAGCCTAAAAAAGAGATAGGGTTTTTGCATGGGAGACGCATAAGATACTCAAATGAGATTTATGCTAGAACCTTTTTCAGATATTTAGCAGCTACAGTGTAGATAGAGAGTATATTTAATCTTTTTCTATTCTTATGAAGAGACTGAGGCTTATATAATGTCTAGCATGTGCGGCTCAGGTTTCTTACGTAACTTGAAGATGACATTCCGTTTTCACAGGGGTACTATTTCTTCAAATTCTGTTGAATTACAACTATATCTTGTTTATTGTCTTGACAGGGTGGAACAGAAAAACTCAGAGCCATTTAGTGGACAAGAAGACCCCCCATGTGTTAAAATATGCTGTAATTGGGTTGACTGGTAGATGTAAATCTACAAATGGAGCTCTGGGAGAAGAGCAAACAACTGTATGGACCGAGTGATCTTGTATTTCCACCTTTGGCGGTTTTGTAGCTGTCGAAGGCGTCCCTGCATTAGAGGCAATACAAGGTGTTGTGTCTTACATTGCACTAAAAGAGTGAGATTGTAGATTCATATAGCCAACGTGCTTCATAGGATATATTGGCTTAGACAAAGGGTTAGGAGCGTGGGTATCATGATGATCTTACAATAGAATCCCTGCTCCGACACAATGAGCTAATTGGTGTGGTTGAGGTATTTTATAAAGGTGATTTCTTGAGGCCTTCCTGTGTAGGCAGCCCATTATCGTGGGTAATAACTAGAATGTTATGGATGATTACAATATAAGGAAAGGTTTCTAACCTTGGAATGCTCTGTTGAATCAAGTTTACTCTTCCATCATCTGGACCTAGAGGATGGGTACATGTGGATTGATAAGTAATGAATGCATACAGGGTCAATGCTAAATTCCCATACTAGATTCATAGTTGTACCTTTAACTAAAACATATTGATCTATTGACAATAGAGATTACATACCAAGAAATAGATCTTTCTTTTTTTTATCAAACAAAGCATTATAACGATCATAGGAAACAAAGAAAAACGAGATACTGGTCATATTATAATACAATTTGGCTTAAAGGCTATTTAAATCACCAGTTATTCACCACAACAAGTGATGTAGTTGTCAGCACACTAGGTCTTTAGCATCAAATGATGGTGGTGCAGTCGTGTTATTGCGGTAATGTTTTATTTGAAAACTCTATTTCAAGGGTTGAGAAAGGCCAAACCTCGCTACAGGAATGACAAGATGAAAATAGATGTCCCCTAGATTTCTCCTGAAGATGGTCTGATATCAGCGTGTCTGTCGTCCTTCACCCCCATCCCTCCCAAAGGGGAGGCTCCAGCAATTATGAGGGAAGAAATCTGTGACAGGTAATGGGATTTTCTCTGCCATTACAGATTATAATGCTTCTCAAGGGATGTGCAGGTGGTATAATACAACTGTCTCTCCTTCAGATGATAGGCACGTCATTTATATCTCTGGATCAGATCCTGCCCTCGATATGACACAAAGACAAAGACGCTTCACAACGCACTTCTATCCTAACATCCTTGAACATCTGACAGTAGCCAGGGAGCAAATGTATTTTACAGGATGTAATGAGTCATAATTCAAGACATTCAATAGAGAGATAATTACAACAAGTAATTGTTGAACAGCTCTGTGGGTCTTGTTGGCGCAGGATTTGGATGATTTTCACAGAGTAAGTTCTATTTTCAGGTGAGAATGTTTAATGCTCACGTTTCCACTTTGCACAAAGACAAGCAGAGTTCCCAAAAAGACGTGTTATCATGCCATGTGCAGTGGCAGACTTGGCTGCATTAAATTACCAAAGACAGGCTAGACACATCGAGCCCTCAGCAGAGGCATTCAACAATCTTGTTTTCTAAATTCTGTTTCTATCTAAAGCCAGAAAGCGATAATAATAGAAATGAAATGCCTTATTTTGTTGTTGTGCTGTCTAAGGTATTGGACACAACTGAAAAGCCTGCAAGGCAAGTGTCAGAGTAAATGCTTACGCTATTTTCTTTTTGGCAATGACAATTAAAATGAATGCAATTTTCATTGTTCAGTTGATTTATAAAAAGGGCAGTGAGGAAAAGTAGAATGGGTATTACTTACTATTCCTGAATAGTAGTTTGTAGTTGTAGTTTTAAGCATGATTCAGTCATCAGATAGCTGTGAGGTTGGTGAGAGGGAAAAAACCCAAATGCAGACAATTGTGCAAATGCAAGCAGGCAGGCCAGGTCAGATGACTGGAAACACATGGCAGAAGCTTACTTAACAAACTGGGGGAAATGGGCTGTGATGGGCTGATGAGGGGAAGTGGAAACAGGTGAGCAGGTGGAAGTCTGAGGGTTCCTTGTGGACAGGTATAGAAGGCCATGGAGGTTGTGTAATGAGATAAATAATGATGATACTGCCTGGTTTATACACATTGTTTTGTCAATATGTATAAAACTGTTCAGTTTTTCTTTGAAATTATTACTGTATATAATGTCATTATCTTTCTTCACAGCGGGCTGATTGTTGTGTAACATGACAGGCAGAAGATTTCAAATTAACAATGTTGGGATAGTTAATTCCCCTACTTACGTTGTTGTTTGGGCCATTTTCGTTCCTACCCTCACCTATGGTCATGAAGGATGGGTCATGACCGAAAGAACGAGATCGCGGATACAAGCGGCCGAGATGGGTTTCCTCCGCCGGGTGGCTGGTGTCTCCCTTAGAGATAAGGTGAGAAGTTCGGTCATCAGGGAGGGACTCGGAGTTGAGCCGCTCCTCCTTCGCGTCGAAAGGAGCCAGTTGAGGTGGTTCGGGCACCTAGTTAGGATGCCACCTGGGCGCCTCCCTAGGGAGGTGTTCCAGGCACGTCCAGCTGGGAAGAGACCAAGGGGTAGACCTAGAACCAGGTGGAGGGATTATATCTCTTCGCTGGCCTGGGAGCGCCTTGGGATCCCCCAGTCAGAGCTGGTTGATGTCGCCAGGGAAAAGAAAGTTTGGGGCTCTCTGCTGGAACTGCTACCCCCGCGACCCGACCACGGATAAGCGGGAGAAGATGGATGGATGGATGGACGTTGTTGTTTGGTGGTCATACCGCCAAAAGTATTTGTCATGCAGTTAACAGCACCCACTGCTATAGAGTACTGTAATACAGCAGAGAAACCAAACGAACAGACAAGTAAGTAAATAAGCAGTCCTGATTTGTTTTATCTTTCGGCATTTGGGCGAGGCATCAGGCAGTGCACGGCTGCTTGGACTGCCAAGCATTAAAAGAGACATTTCTAATTGTTAGTGTGTTTGAAGTTCTCTTTGTGCTAGCTGCTGTCACCTGCTTAGCTTAGAATTCTGCTCTGCTGGTTTATCCACTGAAGGAAAGCGTCAAAGTGTTGGGGAAAACAGACAAAACTTCATAAATCTGCCTTGCTGATGCAACATGGACACTCTTTTTAACTGCATGGAGATAATCAGGGTCTCATGTGAATATGCAAATCCTGTCTACATGTGTTGGATGGTGGATTTGGACAAGGCTAATGACCATGTTCCCTGAGGTGCTGCAGCAGTATGGCGGCATGAGATCACCAACAGTTATGCACTGTCCCCTCTACTGATTGTAATATTCAAAGACGGGAAGTCAATAAAGTGAACGCACAAAACTGCATGCGCTTGGTTTTTGAAAAAATGATCACGTGCTGTTATTTGACATGTCATACATCTAATTAGAAATCAACATTATCAAACGTTTTGTATCAGAAAGTTGAAATGCTGACAACTAACTCCAAATATTATGCTGTGCTTATATCCCAAACAAAGGCAACTCATCCAAGCCAGAGAACATGGGAATGATAAGGCTAAGATGAACATCAGCAATATGTGCACTGCAAACCTGTTGACTTACCAGTTGATCTTCTTTCTGACCTTCACCTCTGGTCCCATGCTTTCAATAGTGACCAAACGGCAGTGACAAATGGCAGAAATTGACAGCATCTATAAGAGTTGACTTTGGTTGGAAGCCAGATTCCTCTCTCCTTCTTGGTGACACTATTTGATGTGGCGAACCTTGAATAATTCAAGGGGCCCAGAGCTGGACAGGATGTGTTTAGGGACATTAGATATTCAGTGTGTTAAAGCTTCTGTTTAGCTGTTGTCAGGGAGCCCAATATTTCTAGCTGTGTTGCAGGTGGAGCATGACCAACTATGAGGAGAGGAACCTGAGGAGGGTGCTTGGGTAAACAGACTTTTGATACTCAGATCTGATCGGCATGACCCTGACTTCGATAAGCCGAATAAATATGGATGGCTGGCTTCCTAACAGCGAAAGAGACTTAACAGATAACACACAGATACAAAAATAATACATATTTTCCGATGTTCCCATGTTTTCCCTTTTAATGACCAATCCAACTTCAGTAAAGTGTTCAATTACATCCCTTAAACCTCAACTAATGGTTCTGTTTCATATGTATAGTATAAATCCATATAGATGACAATGTGTAGTCTATACTCATCCCTTCTCTACAATTTAACACATCAGATGACATTGACTATAGTGACATTTTGCTTTCTTAGACCCCTTTGATAGTCATAGTCATAACAGGAGCGATTCCACCTATTAAAGTATGTCATCCGAGAAGGGAATGGCTTTTAAATTGATATTTATTAATGTTATTTTCACGAGAGAGTTGTGTCTGTCAATACGGGTAGCATCTTCCGGAGATTAAAGATCTCCAGCAGTATTGCCTTTAATCTCGCCAAGACTTTTGTCATCTGCACAGCTTGCAACTGTTATCACACTGACAAAAACACACAGATGTAAGCCAGCATACTCACAACACCCTGAGGAGGCAAAACAGTGCACCATAGCTGCTGAAAATGAATGCAGACTTAAATGGAAAGCAGTGAGACATGAAATACATATGGAAAGAAATATACTGTGCTCTACGCAAATTGTATTTGTTGGGATAATCTTACTATCACAGACAAGAAAAAGGATCAGGCAAGGATACATTATTCATTTAAAATTAATGTTCACA
This sequence comes from Pseudochaenichthys georgianus, assembly GCF_902827115.2. Taxonomy (NCBI): domain Eukaryota; kingdom Metazoa; phylum Chordata; class Actinopteri; order Perciformes; family Channichthyidae; genus Pseudochaenichthys; species Pseudochaenichthys georgianus. Next base: position 15,085,035 of record NC_047515.1, read on the forward strand.
GAAACGTACTGCTATCACTGGTTGAGGCAGTGCAATACAAGGTGTGAAAATGGCAATGTGAAGTCATATCTCTCTGCACTTTATGTACTGCCTTGAATGGCTTGCTGTGTAGTCCTTGAAAGGTGGAAGGCAGCATTATCTGTGGTGAAATGAAATGTCTAAAAGTCAAGGATTTAAAGTTTAATTTGGTGTTTACAAAGGACGTATCTGAAGACTTCGATTTGACATCTTTGGAAGGATATAAGAAGCACCCAAGGAATACGTAAATGGCCGTGGGGACTGATAACAGAAAAGCACTTTTCAGACACAAAGGTGCAATTATAAGGTAATATTAAGTTATGAAATATTGTTTTATAATGAATATGTAAGCTGGAGAATATGACAAATGAAACGTCAAGTTACGAATAATAGAAATGTGATCTTTACAAGCTGATAATCAGTGGATACAATGAGCCACTTGCAGCTTATTATAGCAAGCCAAGCATGAATCTGTTGTAATGTGTCCTTTTTCTGCAAAGCAGTTAATTAAAGATAGTGCTTCAAATCAAAAATATTTGTATTTAGTTTCGACAATCAATAAGCCGTGTGTGTCATATAGTAATGGTAAACATAATATATGCCAACGCAAATGAGCGATTGGTCTGTGCTGATTGTATGTACAAAAGGAAAAATTAAAAAAACAAAAAAAAACACAGACAAACAATAACAACGACTAAAGTAATCCCCTATCACTGCCAGTGATCCACGAATATATGCCAGACATATTGTTGGATTAGTATTATGCATGTAAAACAAATGCATATACACACACGCAACGTACACATACACATTTGCTGTATACATACACATGTATACATACATACATACATATGCTGCACTTAAGCTAAACCAATAACAGAATGATTTACAGAGTTTCGAATGCATTTATAAAAGGTCCCCAGGCTTCCTGAAATGTGCTGTTTGAGTATAGAAGCGAGTATCTGATCTTTTCAAGTTTCATACAGGACATAACATCTGTCAACCACTGTAGATGACTGGGCGGGAAGCTGTCTATCCATCTAAGCAGGATGGCTCGACGAGCTAAGAGGAGAGCAAAAGACAGAGATCGCCGCCGTTCTGCAGTTAAACGCATCTCCTTTCCTATTACGCCAAATAGGGCAGCCAGAGGATTTGGATCCAGTTCAATACTGAACACTTGGGATAGAGTTTGGAAAATCTCCGTCCAGTGCATGCTCAGGCGGGGACCAGTACGAATGAGAGAGGCTTCATTCATTTGGCATTTATCACAGTAGGGACAAACATCAGTGATGCTATGCTTCAATAGCATGCATGTGAATTATTTCTATAAATTGCTCTCTATAAAACAAACATGTGCAAAAGTAAGTTACATGTTACTGAGAGAGTATATACGAAAGGCTAACGTATATCATCTGGCAACTGTGCTTTCACCCCGGTGGCGCTAACAAGCCATGAGGACTGTCTGTGAAAGGTCAGAGAGAGAGGGCAGGCGACGTGGATACTCTAATTCCAATGTAACACCACGAAGCTAGCAACTCTGAAATGTATAACTTTTTCATTTGAGCACTGGTTTATTTTTCCATTCCGTATACATGTGCAAATGATATCATCTGTGTTTACACTACTTTTATTATAGGACATGATATACCATGCCAGAGAAAATCTTCTGTATATTATCTAGTTTATCTAGATATCAGGCTCTTGTTATTCAGCCCCGCGCCAACACAGTTCTTGTTAATCTCTTTGACAAACAGTGCATCGCCAGTGTGCCATAAATCAAAGCAGAATACAGTTGTGGCTCCATCAGTAGGGTTTAATCTGAATGTATCAGCCGGTGACAACTCAGGGACAGAAAATCCATATGCCTTCTGTGTGTGGAGCTTTCTATTGCAAATTGCCAGATATCTTTTTTGTCTTGAGAATGACATAGGGTGTTGTTGACCAATCTGCAACAAAGCCAGCTGGTCGGAGTGTAAAAAAAAGCCTGGCAGACTTGGCTTAAAAATAGAGCATTACAATGAACATGTACATCATGATACTCTTACAGCATCTTAACATTAGTGTGTGGAAATCCATTTAAACCAACTCTGAAAAAGACAGAAATGTAAACTACTCACAGTTTATATGCACCCATTCCCCTCCAACTAACTAAATCCAGGACTCATTTATGTCATGGAATTTGAAAGAGCACTACACAATACTGCAGTTTCACAAATCATCTCATACATCAGAGTGCATCTGTGTCTAAATGGGAGTGGTGGACATTTGAGTTTTCAGTGGAACATTACTGCCATCTAGTGTGTGCTATTAGTAGCTGCTGGGCCTGAAGACAACACTGACGGACATGTTTGTGGTGCTCTGCCATTTTATATTGTTTCTTGATTGAAAATTGAAAACGGGAGCTATGGGTCAATAAATCGTAGGAAAAACAACTGGAAATTGCTCCTGCCTTCTTCAACAACAAGCTGAAGCACTTAACTCCCCAGTGAACTCGTCGTAAACAACTGAAGACTGCCGGTCTTTGTGGATTTGTGTGCACTGTGTTATGAAGGAGTGTGGCGATTAGCCAGATCATGCATGTTTAGTCAACCAGAGAAAAAAAACATCCATGGTTGTGTGCGATTTCCTTTCCTTTTCTTCCTTTTTCTTATTTTTAGGGGAGGCGGGGTATTTTCACTTGGTAGGATATTGCTGTATTACTGTTTTTGGTCAAATACCATTGCTGTAAATAGGCTAATATCACAAGAAAAAAGTGTCTATTATCCCCACACACATAAGACTGCATGGAAGGAGAAAAAAAATTAGAATATATAATATATAATTGTTTTTATATTAAATTTGTTTTCAGTACAACAAGAAGCAGATACACATAATGTATGTATTTATATAAAAGTATACAAAAGCATTTAGACATTATATATGTGGCAATTCCCTTTTTCTGATAACTTTTACTTAAGCATTACATATCTGTACACCTTTATTTCTGAAGGGAGTACCCGCCATATTTTAGAACGTAAAAAAAGAAAGATAATCAACCTGTTTAATATTATATACAATGTTGAACAATGTGACTATCATTATTCTACAACAGTTCACCATGCAGACTTTACTGTGAGCCAGGATTTCTGCACTATGAATTGGACTTTCATCAGCCAGCAGAGGGTGGTACTAATGTATAGCCTACGGTTAGCGGGGTCATGGTACTCAAAAGATGGTCTGGAGGTTTCAACAGACAACTTGCAGGAAATGAATAACTGCCATGCCAGCAAATGGACTGATGGAGTGGTGCAGTAGTGAAAACTGGGAATTAAATATAAATGTTTGTCATACTTCCTCAATTTTTGCTTATTTTGAGAATGTTTGTGTGAGAAGGTAATTAAGGGGAATGATGTTGAGTTAGAAAATGTACATGAACTTACTTTTTCTAATCTCACACCACTTTGAGGCGTTTCTGTCCCACAGAGTGTTTACCAGCCGGCTCTCAGTCCCAGCAGAAATGTAAAATCAATCAAGCAGCACTGAATTATTTCTCCAGTGTGTACCAGTTGTTGTTTCTCCCTCAGAATTGTTATGTTGTTTTCCCCTTTTGTCTAACATCTCAACAAATGAGACCGGAATTCCAATGTATTGGACCAGAAAGAAACAATGCTGGTTAACACTGCAATCAGCAATGTATTTCTGTGTCTTTTCAAGCTATTTAAGCGAGTATAAATACTTGAGTAAATGTACATGTGTTATACTGTCTGTGCGTAGAACAATTACAAACACCTATATGATGCAATGTAATGAAATACTGAAGCAAATACTACCTGATAACCGTTTTGTACTGTTTGTGTAATGACTCAATAGTTTCAACTGATTGCATAAAGCACTTCAAACCCAGGGTTACAGAGTAGTTCACAATTGCAGATAGATGATAAAAGCATTTGAATAACAAGCAATACTATTTAACAAAACAGGAAAACTCAAGGTAGAGAAGCTTCAGGATGTTGAGATAAGAATGGAAACACTTTGCATTATATGCAGCCCTCAAAGGATATATAAGAGTGCAATGTGTATTGATTTATTTACTTGCGATTGATTGCAACAAACTCAACTCTCAACAAAACCATGATCAACAATTAACATAAAAACAGACACTGTTATACAATAATAAAGACCAGCTTTATTTTGTCCTCTTACAATAGCTAGATACATTTAAGGCTTTTCCAATACATTGGATACAAGTGGTAAATCTGTTGTAAAACAAACATTGCAAACACATTGTTCTAATAATCATTTCAGCAACAATGATTCCCCCTCTACACAGAACAGTTACTAAGGAGTGCCTGGCTGAGTGGCAGCATGTTTTGTCAAATGTGACGAACACTTCTATAATATCTAGCAATAAGTGAGGTTCAGCGGACTACGCCAACAACTATATCTTCAGCTTGTATGTTTTCTTTTTGTCCAACATGAAATTGCAAGAATGAAAAGTCTTCATATTAATGACCGGATTCACTCCACTGACAAAACTGAAACTCACCCAAAAGGAGATGAATTTTCATTCTGACTATCATTAGAAATTGCCTGAGATAAAGAAAATAATATCAACATGTGAAACATCTTAACATTAAACAGAATAGTTCATTAGACTGGGATGTCGAAAAAGGTAAATGGAATGCATTGACTTGACAAAGCTTTAGACAGTTTCTCATGAAATACTATATTTGAAGTTGCTTGTTTTTCCCCAGGAAAGTGACACATGACGCAATGAGGAGATTATGCAAAATGATTCAATCCAGTTGCAATATTGCTCCCACAACACATAAACAATATTGATAAAGTAATATCCAATTCTCTTAGCCTAGTGTTAAACTAATCAGAGCAATTGTATCTGCTTTTCACCAGCAGCACTTCTAAGAACAGTTTCTCATAGAGATGAATAGGTAGCTCTGTTATAACCACCACTTAAATCATAAGTGACCTGAGGTATGGAGCAGTCTGCGAAGAAGTTTGGGAAGGCCAAAGTGCACAGTGCGTTGTCCTCTATGGACCCAGTCTCAGAGGGACAGTAGAGAGGAGGCTGGGCTGGGCCCGTACGAAGGCTCTCCTCTAGTTTCTTAGAGGGTCCCGAGCAGCTAGTCCAGGGCTCGGAGTACAGCAGTCCACCAACTAAATGATGAGCATCGTATGAAGCAGGATCCAGGCCTCCCATCTCTGGCAGCACACGGACCGGCATACTTTGATAAAGGTCCTGGTCGCTCACCATGTTGCTATAATCAGGCCCCAAGAGCTCGAAGAACTCCGCAGCCTCAGGATTTCCTCGCTCCAAGTCCTTCAGCGTCATCCCAGATGTGGAGCTGACTTTTGAGTAGTTGGCAGGCTCGGTGAAGAAAGAGGGGGGCAGATTGCGATGCCTTAGGGGTGGTTTCTTGGCTTTTTCACCTCTTATATCCTTCACAGGGCTGAACAGGGCTGCCAGGCTCTTGCTCTGTAAGTTTGCCTGGACTCCATCGCGTTTAGGCAGAGTTTTGCTCTGCAAAGGGCTGGGTTGCGCCAGGGGGGAACCCTGTCTTTTCACAGCAGCATCTGCTACATTTCCTGGGGTTATAATGCCAGTGCACCTTTTGATCTGCTTCTGTAGATACTTCCGGTGGTTGACTTTCCTCTTGGATTTCACCGGCTTGTCCAGAGCCAGCTTGATATTGCTGGAGGCTGAGTCTATGAAGCTCAGCAGGTCCCTAGTGGTCTCCTTGTAGTCCTCGTCATTTTCTGCCTCACCGAGGAGACTCCCATCCAGGCCTTTCTCCACCTCGTACTCCATCACAGAACCAGGGAAGCAGAAACTCATGAACTGAGGGTTCATGATTGCAGTCTGAACAGCCATTACTCTGTTGAGCCCAGCGGCTAGACCTGTGGCATCCGCTGTGGTCCCTGAACTAAAAGTTTCTTCACAGCATGTCTCTCTCCAAACACCTGGGCCTAATGCAGCTCATGAAGTTGCTGCACACATTCCAGAGTAGAAGTGACGGGCTCTGAGAAAAGCAAGGAGATCTTTCGGGGGGCTGGACTAATGATGTCAGAACATCAAAGAGGAGGGGCAAAGAGAGCGCAGGACTTAACTCTTTGCTTGTGCCTGACCACCTGCATCTAAGAGGGATTTGTCTGAAATTCCCTGCTGTGTTGAAGACAATAAACTCTGTCAGAACTCTCCCCCTCTAGTTTAACTGTTTGTGTGTGCTCTGAACCAAAAGCGCTTTCATGAAACTGAAGGAAATTACTGTAACAGTGAGCAGAAAACCTTTGAAATACACATGAATAGTAGAGTATTTTTCTGGGTAGAATTACAAAACCAAAATCTGTCTTTTAAACTATTTGTTACATGATTATTAAACAAACAACAAAAAACTAAACCAATTTCTTCAGCTGTAACATTTACTCAACTGATATCATTATTCGTGTGTTTCCTGGTTGCTTTTCAAAACATTTTAACCACCATTCAAACACCATTATGTGTTTCCTTTCTGGATTGACAAATGGAAGTTAAGTTGTAATCTAATTACTGCTCATTTAGGCACTGGAACAAACCACAAACCAAGGCTCTACAGTAGTGAGAAAGGCTTCTATTCTGTGGGAAAATCTGTGTGCACAAACAGATGCCACTATTAGGGGGAATCTTCCCAACTGCTCGCTTGTGTCTTAATCTGCTCATGGCAAAAGTTGATTTCTTGTGCAATCCCAGGCCAGTGGGAATTTCTGCCCTGGCCTGACAACTATTATGGGCTGCCTTTGACATAAAGCCCTACAGGGTCTAAATAGCCTCTATTCTTCGCCCGGCAGTGAAAGGGAGCTTTGTGCCAGAGATTCATTAAATTGCACCTCACAGCCCCTTCGTAAAATGGGTCTCAATAATGAACAGTCGATTTAACTAGAAAAGCTGCCGGAGCTGTTAAATTAAAGGGGAATAAAGTGCAGTTCAGGCTCAGTGTGCCAGAAGAAATGTTGACCTTAAGAAATCCTGGGTATGAAACTTCTGTTGTAAACAATAACGTATTTACAGGAAGTTTGTTGGCCGGCAGTGAATACAACGAAGGATGTGTCCAAGAGCCAGATTGTTACGCTGCCAGCACTTATCCCAATTTAAGTGGATTTTTTTTGGAAGAGTTTCAAGTGTATAGAATTCTCACTACATAAGTGAGTACAACTTATTAAAAAGATCAGTGCAATGCAACTAATGTCGTCTTAGTGTTATTGCATGATGTTAAAATTGGTTTGCCATGAATTTAGTGATGGATTGTAAACATTTGAAATGTAGCATTTAAGTTTTTCTCAGTTACAATGTTGTTGTTTTAATAAATCAGAGGGTGCAGCGCTGTACTGTACCTCTTTAAATAGGCATGTTTTCCTTAACAAATTGTTTTTGCGCTGATCAGGGGGTACTTGGCTGCATTTTTTTTTTCATGATTGAAAAAAGTTTGAGAACCCCTGGTATAGACTATAGGACATAGTTTAACCACACACTCAAAATGTACAGCATTTACACATATTTGTATTTGTTAGGCAGAGAATGCAGAAAACTCATTTTATGATTATTGTTACAATACGTTATGCTGCAGCTGAATAAAAAGATCCCCCCTCTTACTGAAGTGCATGTTGAGGTGAGGCAGTGACTCATTTAAGAGTTGAAAAGAAAAGTCTGAAGCAGAAGGGGAGTGAGGCCGTAAACAAAATTCTTTCTTATGTTAATTCCTGGGGAGAAACAGCGAAAGTGATAGCACTGATCTCATTATCTGCGGCTTAACACAAGTCTGTGACTGAAAACACAGAAAAACTCAAATCTAAAAGCAACAACTTGCTGCAAAATAAAGAATATATTTTCCATTTATACAGAAGGCCTTTTGATTTGACTAGAAACACAAGAATGCATGTGTGGGAAGTGGGAACTGCAGAGACTTTGCATATTCAACTCTACTGGAGTAATTGCCAAAATAAATGTAGTTCTTCACTGAAAAGTGTCAGAGGAAAACGGAGCTGAGGCCTCATCACAACAACTCATGAATTCAGGAGTACGTTTTCAACGCCTGCTCAAAGTGATTCTGCCTCCCTCTCTTAGCTAGCAGCACCATTTTGGCAAAGTAACATCATCACAGGCAGCTATATCCCCCCCCCCCTTTTTTCCCAGTCAAGGGACTTTGCTTTTGTGCTGGTGGGTCATTCACATCAGCGAGCCTGACGCACAGACCCCGGAAACAAGTTTCTATTGTTGCTCAAAGGCTGAGAGGGAGGGAGGGAGGGAGGGAGGGGATGGGTGGGAGCAGAGCAGCTCGGAAACAACATATAAACTGAGAGCATTTGACTTGTTTCTACTCCTGAGACCCTTAGTATGAGGTCAATTGTTAATTTATTCCTTTAATATATTTTATTTGGCCAGAATCAATGAGGTCAAACGATTGCATTTTCTAAATTTGGTTTGGTGCTTTGGGGGAATTTTAATTTGGAGAAAAGCATTAGTAGTCTGCAGTGCCTTTTCCAATAATCAAATTGCTACACAAGACCCATATTTGTTTTGATAAAGTGAAACACTACAACCACACCCTCTGTCCCTGGGAATGTCCTTATTCCGCAGCACCCAACTTAGAGGGAGAAGGGTGCAACGTGATGTGACACACACAGGCTTAATCTCTTCCTACTACTGTGTGGTCCCTTGTCCGAGCAGGGACATACTCAGAGTTTGGGGTCGTAATAACACCTTTGATTGATGGCCAGTGTCAGAGACTAAGAAAAGGCTGGCAAAATTAATGACCTCTCAAAGTCCTGAGAAAAGTTTTAAGGATGGCATTTAGTCTGTCCTCCCCCATGTTTAGCTAGGTTTCTTTCTACTGGGATGTCTGAAATCCAGTCAAGCCTGTGACAAAATGCGGAGAAGTCAGGCTTTGTGCCTCCTGGTAGAAAATCATCCCACATACCAGTGCAGGACATGTTCCCCATCTGCTTCACAAAGTCATGTTATGTCAGAGCTTTAAAAGAAAGGGGGGGGGCAAGAATAGTTCAAAGGAAATAAAAAAAAAGCAAGAGTGTTCATCGTCCCGTCTTAGTCTTATCGTGACATTTGAATATTTTAGCTTGACATTTAAAAAAGAGGGAATAAAAAGGAGAACTACAAAAGGATTCTTGGTTTCTGCCTTCCCTCATCCACTCACCGCTTCACTCTTAACCTTCCATCCGCCCCTCTCCACCTCCCTGGCACCCCAGGAGTTGTATTAATAATATTACTAGCAGGGGGGAACAAACCAGGGTCTATGGGCTGCCTCTGTGCTGCAATTTAGGGCTTTAATGGCAGGCAGTGAATGAATGCGTGCCAGGGGGAATCCCACAGGTTGGTCGGCAGGGGTGAGGTCAGCAGGCGTTGCTGCAATAATCTCCCACCACTGACTTTATTGGCCTCCTCCGATTGGGCTTTTATTAAATCTCAGCCGCATGCAATTGTTCCTGCTAGGTGGAAGTAACTCTTAAGTCTCAGTGTCTCTAAAACAAGACAAAGAGTGGTCTCAACGTAGCAACAGTACATCTAAACATGATTAAAAGACACTAAGAAAGTCAATATGGCCGTATCATAAGCAGGTTTTTAATCGGTTAGTATGGAAGACTTCTTTGGAACGACAGCATTTTACATGAAGCTAGTATAAGACATAAATAGACATCTTAAAAAGGCCAGGAGGACACTCTTCTGTGAACAATAACATATCAAATTTAATAGCAGACTTTGTGCAGAGTATGTTTAAAAAAAACAGAATGATTTTCTTTCTATTTGGTGCCAAACTATTCTCCTGAGAAGTCTTAGAAATGTCAAGAACTGACTGTACATTCATTTGAAAGAACAAATAGATCCGAGTGTCAACAACAAGAACAACAAATCCCTTAGTTGCTGATAAAAATTGAATCAAATATTTGAATAACTGAGTGTATCTGTGATTATTACACTGACAACAGAACAACACTAGCTTGGAGGCAGAGAGGCCATAATGGGTTTTTGGCAAATTGTACAGGGTAGAAAACAAAACGAGGATGATCCAGTCTTTTCATGATAATGTGATTACATGATTTAACAAAGGAAGACATTTAGACAGCACTGTTATCACAAGCATATCTCGTTTATCTCTCATACCCCTGTCGCCCTTTGACATTTAAAAGTTTGGCATAAAGAAATGGAGTGTGCTTGTATCGGACAAAGAAAATGATTAAGATTCTAAAACACCACCATTTGATTAATGACATGGTTATTACAATTACAAGGGTTGTTGATTTTTTTTTTTTTATATATATATAAAAAAGTCATCTTTCAAAGTTAAAAAAATCTTCCCCCACATTAATTAAAAAAGGCACACACTTTGGCATAATGATGCAGAGGTCACCCTGTCGAATACCATGTCAGATCAATTAAAGCTAGGTAATCCTGGTAGGGGGACATTGTGCTGCTTTCAGGGTCTGGGGGGTGGACGCAGTTTGGCCTGGCTTATCCACTCTCGGAAATACTTCACCTCCAAAGCCCGGGCATGGCGGACTGGAGCTGTGTCCTGGGCGTTGCTGTAGCGGAGGTCCAAGTGATGGGCGCCGTCAGGAATCATTATGGACACCAGAGAATCTGTGATGTTGTGGGTCACTCCGCCAGAAGACCACGGGTCCAGTCCTCCGTTACTGAAATACAACAGCATAGGATCAGACAATGTTTACCACGAGGTCGATTCAGGGTATTTGGAGCTACACAATAATTGGGGACTTTTGGTAGAATTGTTTTGCAAAGTATACATTTTATGCACATAAAAGGTTTTTTTTTTCTTTATCTTCTAAGCTACACAAACTTAACTTAAGGTGGTTCATTTATGTAATTAAGTTAGTTTAGTTAAAGTGGCCAAAGACCACTTTTTAACTACTTTCAAGTCCAACTGGTATTTCCAAGTACGATTGTTGTTAAAAAAGTCAATCGGATCCCTTTCATTTTCCAAAAGAGCCTTATAACTTCCAAGAACACAGTGATGTGATAAAATTGCTTATTAAAATAGTAGAAGGAATGCCAACTTAAGGTTTCGAACACTCTTAAGTCCCATAACTCATTAACAAAATAGTTATTTCTCCAGTTGTTCTATTTCTGCTACCAGATAATACATACTGATAGCTAACAGGGAAAACATAAGCGCTCTCCTCTTCCTGTTTTGGTTGCAAAATGGTTGACGAGCCTTAGCATTCATTTTCCAGAAGATCATAAACCAGAGGCTGCCAGTTGTATAGTGTAAGATAGGCTAATAGAAACCCAATGAAATTGCAGATGGTGTTATTATTCCGTAGCCATTATATCAACATGTACCTAATAAGGACAAGCTAAAAGAAAAACATGTCACTTTAAACCACCAGAAATTCCCACCAAAAAAACATAAAATACAGAATTTGAAAAATACAAAATGTGCTACACAATATAATAAAACACTCAACTGTGTATGTCAGTATCTGTCAACCTCCCATGTGGGCGGTAAGATACTGCTGTTCCTATTTTTGAGCGCCTTTCTTTAATGACTGGCATTTGTTATGACATGTATTTCAGTTGCTTTGAAAGCTCACACATTACATTTCTGAGTGCCACCCTGTTTATTGCTTGACAAAAGCTGCTAATTGGTAGTTAACCTAAAGACCCACCTCAGTGTTTGTGATTGAGCCACATCAGAGTCAGTGCTTTTTCATTTAAGTTTTACATACTTCAGTCTACCTCCTGTGGCTACCCAGGTGGATACTTATTGTGAGTATGCAATAAAAGCCAATCAGAATCTGCAGTTGAAAGACTCTCACTGCACCTGCCAAATCCAGGAAACACAGGGAACCTTCCGTCTGCCATTTTATTTGTACCTGAAGATGATGTTGCTGTGGGAGGCGATGTCCTTCGCCCCATAGACTGTGCCTGCCCAGTCAGCTCGCGGCCTGACACCAAACATGGCGTAGCACTCATCAGAAAAGGCCTGGAAGTTCCACTCCTCGGGTTCAAACATATCCTGGACGCCATCTGTGCACATGGGCATCACCATCTCTGTGCAGGCCTGGGAGAGAAGGAGTGAACACATATTCATTGTGACAGGTAAAGCTGCCCTGTGCCACATCTGGGCTGTGATTTATTCAAAATGACACGCCTGATCCCTGCGCTGTGTGTCAGCTCACCTGGTAAAACCAGCCGAGGAGGCCCAGGCTGCCGGTCGCTGTCTGAGACGTGTTGAGACAGGAGGAGCTTCCGGTGTAGTTGTAGTAGACCTTTGCTGCCTCCGAGACACCGTGCAGCAGCTGGAAGGCGGACACAGAGGGATCCAAAGCAAGATGCTTGCAGACCACCTTGGAAATGATAACACAGGAACAAGAATTAACAAGACGTTTGTGATTGCGTTAGAGTTTAGACAAGCTGTATACCTTCCTGTGGTCCTCAGATCAAATTTGACCCTTTTCCAAATGTTTTTATGTTGGGATTTGATCGAACTGCAACAAAAACCTTACTTTTATTATAAATGTATAATATCCACGTCTTCCCGTGTCGAATTTGTAAATGTATAAAACGTTTTAGCTATTTATGATCTAAGAAATGAGGTTACATTTTGTTTAAAGGATTTCTATTGACCATACATTCCAAAAAGAAGACTCAAACTTGTGATAAAGAGAATAAAACCCAAGTGTAACACAAAGTTTATATTTAATTTGAATTTTGGAGGACAATAATTGTTGACCGGTTGACGGGAAAGCAACAAAAATGTACAGATAAATACAGCGGCATGCCTTTTTTTTTTAAACTTAGAAATATAAATATCTTGTTCCCGTATGGTTCTCCATATTGTTTACAAGACTGGATCTTGTTTTCTTGTGGCCCATAAAGTGTTTTCCACATAAAAGTGGTGGCGCCTGATTAGCATATGAAATTCCTTGGAATCAACTTGAATTTATGGCTCTAATCTTGGCACGGGAGGAAAAAAGCGTCCATTAACTTTAAGGCAATGATCTACATTTTGCTAAGTTTTGCTGTCCGTACGGCTATTTTGTTTAACCATGGTTGATCTCTCGGAATAAGTAGCATGGATGATAAATATTTGCGTTTCAGCTTTTGTTTAATTTCACTGCGAGTTGTTATGGTTGCAGCGGCAGAGTTGGCTGTTGTTCTGCACTCTTTGTGAGGCGGAGAAACTGGGCTTTCTTGTATGGAGGTTGGAGGGGAGCTGAGCTAGTGTGGAGTCTGTTACTAAGGCTTTTGTCTGAGGACTGGGGAGGAGTTGGTGGTCGATGGATGAGGAGGGCCACAGACATGTCCAACCAAAGATTTATACTGTGAAAAAAAAACCACTGCAATTGCTCCAAAGCATCTTCTCCCTACTTTTCAGATAGGATTAGGCTTATACATTCATCTCTGCCAACAGATTTCCCACCTCTAAGCCCTCAATACCCCGTTCTCACACTCACTCAGATAATCACATTAGCTTTGTCATTAAAAAAGCTCCTCTTTGCACCCACTGCCTAAACCGCTTAAACCACCCATAGGGGTCGCATACATTAAAGGCACGGAGCCAAACAACTCAAAATGACCATTTAGGGTTTATTTCGCCTGACATGGTTCTCCTGGGTCTATTCAGCGGCTCAACGATAACCAAATAAGCAGACAAAAAATGTATCACACGACTAAAAGTTTTAGAAAGTCTGCTGGAGGAGGGGTGTCGAAGCACCAAACAGAGTTGGGGGGTCAGCAGCAGAGCTTGGTTTATTCACGTGACATGCAAAGGTGACATCTAGAATACACTGAACTGAAGTCAATCAGCCTCCGCAAGACAACCGCTATACTGTCTCTTTTACATAAAAACTGTTGGAGCTATATATTGCTTTATATTATTTAATAGTTAAACATTCACTTTTCTTGCTGTTTGTGTTTATAGTAAATGTATTCTTGGTTAGTGTCGTTATTGAAGTGAGTTAAAGTAGTACCCGTACTGTAGTTCTCTTATTTTGAAGGCATGTTTGGGCACGGGGTGATTAGAGCATCTGGTGTAATGCTATATATTGGAGACAAGTGGCGGTGGGAGTAGAGCACTAAAAGGCAAACTGTTTTTTTACCAGTGTGATTCAAGCAGGATAAAGAAGAAAAGTCATAGGAAAGGCTTAAGGAAAGGAATATAGGAAACCTGTGCATTGTTCTTTTGTAAATGATATTGGATCATGGAATAAAATGCACAAATGGAGATTCTTGTCTGGACTTGGATCATTGCCCTGCGTAAGATTTGCTAACTAGTGCCTCAGCGGCAGTGATATTTTAAGTTTATGATCCGTTTTATTCCTATATGATTTTGGCCGCTACAAAAACAAATGACTTTTTGTAATGTTGTGAGTTAAAAAAAGTAATGAAAGTTGCTTTGTTTTTGCAATTTTGGCAAGTTATGTGATTATCTTTCCCCCAAAAAGTGTCCATTGAAGTATGTGTAACAGTCTCTTTTTAAATGAGAGCGGTGAGCCTTTTGTTTTGATGGCCTCATGAGCTGCTCTGGGCAAGTGTCTTCTTTCTGTGCCGCCATGTGAGCGTCCTCAGAGGAACACCTCAGAGATCTGAGGGAGTGTGCAGATGAAAGGGGCATTGGTATGACACACCAAAAGAATAGTGGCTTACTTGTAGCTGCTCATCTAAAGAATACTTCAAATCTAAAAAGGAAACCAGACCCCTTATGAATATTAATGAAGTTAATTGACAGCTTTTGTAAACAAAGGCTTCAACGACCACAACAAACACTTTGGCGTCTGAATCACACATTCACTGCAATGTAGGGCAGGCCAAGTCAGCCGCTTCACCAAGGACACACTTTATTTCAAAAGTAAACAGTGACAGTAAATGAATTTAAAGTTAAGCTGGAACTTTAAATTGTTTTACTAAAGTAGATGTTTGTACCTCGATCGGCCAGGGAGGAAGAGGCTGCAGAAAGTTTGCCTCGTAGGGATAGTCCACCATAGCCAGATTCACCCAGGTATCCTGAAGCCAGTTCTTGAAGCCCACCGCATCGTTCCTGTTCTTAAGAGGCGCGCATAAACTGAATTCCTCTGACAGCCACTGAAGACCAGATGCTTTTAAAAAGGAGCAAAAAAGGTTTAAATGTCATCACTTTAGCAAATCCATTTTCATGTAGTGCATTTATGTCTACTGCTGGGAACTACAATGTGACATTCTCGTTTTAATAAAGATAAACAAAGGTTATTTTGTTAGCACTTAAGGACTACAGCTCTCTTGTGTCGTTATAGGATATGATCAAATCCTCAGGATAGCTTTAACTGCAGCATGCTAATGAAATAACAATTATATCATAGTGGTTCGAGTGAGGGTGCTCAAATTTAAGGAGCAAATATCCAAATGAATTTGTGAGTAAGCACTTTATATTTTAACCATCAAAGTTAAATCAAGCAGCACATTTAAAAACATTTCTAAGCTAGGAATCTCAAGTCTTTAGGACAGATCAACCAAAATACAGCAACAAACAACAACATTCACACAAGGGGACAACTAGAAGCTTCTTTTTCACATTTTTTGGGCTAAAATCTTTGTGGGGGAAACTTCTGCAGCAATGGAGAGTCAGGACTCAGAGAGACACGAGGAGAGCTGGAGCTTTGATGGCAAACACTGGTGGTTTATTTGGAGTTACGGCCGGAGAACTGACAAACCAGGTGGTGTGTCACGAGTTGACACGGCAGCTGCCAAACTAATTCTGAAGAACTATTCTGCAGCTCGAGGTTTTAACTAGTTCGGAGTGTAGTAATCAACATTCTTCATCAGCGAGACTAAACAATGATGGACCCTGAATCTAACTAGAGCTCTCGTCCAGAGAAAAGAATGTGCGCCAGGGAACCTTCGTCCCTGAACAGTAAACCACCTCATGGCGGCTTGTGCTCTGTCATAGACTGGCAACAACAATGCGCCAGAGCTGCCCCTCCTTAAGAGAGATAGCAGCAATACCCAAGGCCGTAGACCTATGCCATGGGAAAGGAGACAGTGAGAGGAGAAAATGATGAACTGTGTCAAAGGTTGAATACTTAAGCAAATTATTCCCTAACAATCATCTTAATGTTTACCCTGTTTAATTGTATTTTGGCTGATAATGACAAACACCAGGGGCCTCATTTATAAAGCCGTGCGTAGGATTGCCGTGGGAAGGTTGCTTACGTAGGACAAAGCAAATAAATACGCACAGACATTTTCCGATTCATAAAAGACTGCGTACCGGCGTAGGACTTGCTTACGGCACGTCCTACGCCGGTTTCCCTTTATAAATCACAATCAACTCGAAATGCGGTGCAGCTTTTGCGGGCTTCACGTAATGCCCAGATTTGCCTATAAAAGAAACGCCCATTCATTCTGACTGACTGCATGAAGGAGATCGCAGGAAATGACGACAGAACAGCTAAAAAAGACATCTCACACCGTGTCAGATTTGGGTTATTTTGGGGAGGTGGAGATAAATCATATTGTTTGGTGGATGCAGTTTGAACCAGAGTAGCAGCATGGAGGCCGGATCGTCACCAAAGTAAATAAATAAGTGGTCCGAAAAAGGTTCATGACAAAAAAAATACACATAGCCTTCCTCAGGCAGTGTGTTTGTGCCGGGGACAGGAGACACCCCCTTGATGAGAAACTGTGTTTTACGAGCGACTTATCAAGTAGGCTATTGGCGAACGGCATAAAACATGATTAAACATGATAGTATATAAAACCATGCTCGTATCTACAACCTATAGAAATGCAAAACGGCGTCAGTTTAAAGTAATTCTGTCCTCCTGTTTACCGCATCATTTATGAGAATACATTTCTTAATAAGAGAACACCATCGAGGGGTGATCAATAACATTTCCGTATTTATTTATTTCTCCAAGTTATGTTTTTGTGTGCACTGAGGAGTCTCAAACAGGCGTTTTTTAAATCATTTTAAGATTGGCTTTAATCAATTTGTGAACATTAATTCTTCCTATATGATAAATGAGAGGTTATTATTTCCACATATTTCTCTCCATTCTTCCTTCTGCCAACGGTGTCGCAGTTTCGCGTCTCTCCCGTTTTTGTGCTTAGTGCGTACGCATGGGTCAGAGTTTGCGTGGAGGACCGCACGTTTTCCCGTCAAGTTTGTTTTTTATAAAAACGCAAACAGTGCGTAGAAACTGGCGTACGCCATCTTTTGAGCGTACGCACCGTTTATAAATAAGGCCCCTGGACATTACACAACCTCCTTATGTTTCATGAAATGTGATGCTATCTATCAAAATTGCTGTGCCATGGCTCAAATTAATTATTGATCTTGTATTGGTATGACATTTTCTCTACACAAATAATCAATATTTAAAGGAATTGAAAAACGATTATCTTCATCTAATTCTGTTAGAGATATTATCAAACTGCAATCGGAATTTATTTGATAAAGTTACGGCAATTCCGCCGGCAGGAACAGAGCCAATAGTGGGTTTTCCCTTCACTACAGGAAGCCAGAGTAAAACAGCTATTGTAATAAGAAATCCGTTACATAGTATCAGTAAGTAACTCATGACTTTACAATTTCTTTCTAAATTGCTAAAAAATAAAATAAAGTAACAGATAGAAGCAGATCCTTTGGGTTGCCAGGTTGTGGACCATTATCCTACAGCAGGACACTTCCTTCCACGTCTTTATAGTTAAATGTCAGATTTAACAGAAAGGAAATGGATTGATTGATATTGATTGATCAACGTATCACATTTTAATGAAGCTAAGAATTAATGAAGCTAAGAGCTAACTTATACAGAATAAAACTAAAATCAAGCCAGTCAATACAAATATCAAACCATTGCTAAAGTGCACCTTATTAGAAACTGTTTTCATTGCTGATAACAACTGATTACAGAGCACTTCTATACTAATAAAGGACTGGCTTATCTATAGCCAGTTGAGTAGCACTTGAAATGTTTGGCTCTATGAAACCTGATGTACTTATATGATTCTGTTTTCTTCAAGGTTGTGTCTTCCTGGTCGAATGTACTTATTGTAAGTCGCTTTGGATAAAAGCGTCAGCTAAATGCAATTTAATGTAATGTAATGTAATGATGGTGTGATGTAAAAAAGTAGCACTCAATTCAATAAAGCGTTTTCCTACAGTTTAGGGTTGTGAAAATGGAAAAGGTACAGGGAGCCTGAGGGGACACTTTCTTATTCAGATCTGAGCAGAATACTAAAGAGTCTAAATATTCTGAGTTATGCAGGTTGTACATTTTATGGATTCATACAATATAATCCGTCATCTGTGGAGAGACTCTAGACTTTATACCTAACAGATCGAGTTTGAGTAAACGCTGTCTGGTTTCAGGCATTAGCACACAGTCAATCAAAATCACAAATTTAGACCATCTGTGCAGACGTGTAGAAACTCTTAAAACCAGGATACCTTATATGAGAATTGTTTTTTCTTTTTTTGGTATGTTGTAATTATTCAAGTCATATTGTGCAGTCATATATTGTGTTGACAGATGTTATGATGCGTGGATCTTTTCTTTATCATGTCGTCTTTTTTCCTTCTCACCTTTTATTCTACTCATTTCATTTGTATGCTTTTGCACAGTTATTGCTACAGTTCATCCCTTCACATCCATAAACTGATAGTATTATTGTTATTTGCAAATGTTCTACAGATGCATTTTCACTGTATGACTTACCAGTGGAGGAGACATTGTTAATAGCCTCCCAGGACTTTCTGATGTTTGCATCACAGTTATACCCACTCCTGGCAAAGTCCTGTGTGACTACTTTGTAAAAGTCTCCACATGGCACCATACCAGGGAACTGCCATATTGGTGCGGAGGCTGCCAGAGCTCTGAAACAATAAGAAGCAAAAACGATTTACATTTGTATCTCAAAGTTACACAAGCTGCACATCCCTTATGCTGGTAGTGATAAGAGCATTTTTTTAAACATGTTTTCTGGGGCTGCATAGTGCTTTTAAAGTGAATAGATTCGTATACCTGATGTCACACACATGAAGTGCCTCTGTAGTGTCCATAGCTAGCCCGTTTGTTAAAAACCTTTTACTAACGTTTGGAGCTGCAAACATTCAACATTTCCTGCTACATTAAGGGTCCTTCCCCCTTGAAATCAGGACCGCTGACTCAAAAAAGCACTCAAAACACATCTGTTTGTCACAGCTTTCAGACTCAGTTCAATCTTTCTCCTCTACGTTTTTGTTTATTTTTGTTTATTTATCTTATTTTCTTATCCCTGCTGTGTGTTTTCCTTTTTGTCCCCCCCACGGCCCATTTTTATATTGTAAACCGTCCTTGGGTTTCTTTAAGAGGCGCTATATAATTCCAAGTTATTATTATTATCATTATAAATCAAACCTAAAGTCCCCAAGACTTGCTTTTATATCTTACCCAACCACAATATTGGGGTATTTCATCCTGAACCAGGCGGCGAGCATCCCTCCATAGGACCCTCCGACAGCGATGACGGGGCTGTGCTGCGCTGCAGGTAAACTTCCCTTCATGTTCTGAATCAGCACTGCGAAATCTGCCAGGGCCTGCTCTGAGGTCAGGTAGTTCAGGTGTTTGCTGTCCTGCAAGCAGATTCAAGATTCAAAGATTCAAAGGTTTTATTGTCATAAGCTACAGTGTAGATATAGCAATGATAATCTTACGACCCGAGCTCCTCCAACGATGCAAAATATATAATAACTATATGATAACTATTCAGATAAATAAGTAGATGACAAACAGATTAATGTTTATCGAGGCACTTAACAGAGCTCAGGTGCTTAGCAGTCTTATGGCCAATGGGATAAAACTGCCAAGTATATATATAATGATATATATAATGACAAGTATAACATTCGAAAAAACTGCCGAAAAAACTAAAATGACTGATAGTGAAATCAACATGTATCTTGTAAATACTAGGATTTAAGAAACACACACATGCTATTTGGGAATACATATCTTTAAATATATGCCTCAGTGTTGTTGCTTTTAATTTATTTATGATTGGGAGACCAAACATTTATATTAAAACATGTAAGCAAACCTATGTAATCAGATGTTATCATACAAAGATTCACTAATAGACTGCGTCTCCCCTTACACTGTAAGAGTCTTGTCCAAATGGCAGGGACTCTCCATAGTAACGATGTTCTGCAAAAACCAGCATGGCGCCCAACTCCTCCGCAATTTCCCACATGAATCCCTTCAGAGAAAAACAATGACAGGTGTTGAATTAGAGTGGTGATTACGTGCGGTGTAAATGCAAGCTAACAGATGGGGTATTTACAGTATTGTTGCAGAACCAGGTGATGTCTCCTTCATTGCCGGTGTAAAACAATATGGGTCCTCCAGGCTGCTGCCAGTGTTTGTCTGCCACAAGGTATCTCTGCTTAAAAGTGCCATCCTCTAGGAATCCTAAATGATCAATCTGGAAGAAATAAAAACATTAAATAAGTGCATAATCCTAAATTTAAATGAAGGCACAAACTCATCATAAATACTCTCAGTTGAGCAGAACTTACCAAAAGGTGCAATGGGTCAAATGTAAATGTGTCCATGAAATACAATGTTGCAAAAATATACTGATGTTAATCTACAGATAGCATTGTAGAGGAAACTGCTAAAAGCTAGATATGATCAGTGGACACCTGGACCCTTTCCAACTATGGTGTTTTGAAATAATAGTCCCTATGATTGGATTCTAGGGTAATTAGCCCCAATTTGTATGAAAATATGTTGGAGCCGGTTTAAAGGACGCTCGATTAGTTCCACTTTAGATGAGCTCCTTTCATCCAACCTCAGGGATTCTGGGATATTTCCTGTATTCTTTATTAAACAAAAGCAGAAAACACCAACCACCTCTCGGAGAAGACAGCCCCATGAGGCTGCGCAGAGTTGTCTGACCCTTGAAACCGCACCAACACTTCATACAAAATGTTTTTGTGTTGTTTTTTCACCCCCTCCTCACTCACGTCCCTCCTCAGTGGATACAAAGGACGCAGCAATTTTATGAGCCAGTGACACCAAAAAGATTCTGGGGCCTCAATGTGTCCATTCAAGCCTCGACTCCTCAGTGCTTGGCAATGCTATTAAGTGTGAGGGGACCATGGGACCGTTTAAAGGAACATTTCGGCAGTTTGGAAGCAAATTAGGTTTCAGCGGTACTGGTCATAAAAAAGTTTAAGTTAGAATTCTGCGCACAAAGCATTTAAAGTTGCTGTAAAAAGTTATAAGTAATGTATTTTGTGTGGTTAGTTACTTTTTATTCAAACCAGGTTTCTAAATTGTTAGAATTCACATTTTGGGAGCTAAACTCTTCAATTATTGAAGTTCAAACTCTCTTGAAATGCAAACAGATATAAAACCATGACCTAAATGCAAACTAAAGTGGTTGAATATCCAAACCAAAAAAGCGCCCCTGGTGATACTGTATCACTTGCACCCACTCAGTATGCATATCACAAAACCTTTTAAAGTGGTTTCATAACAAATCCACACCGTGATGAGTAGTGCCACCCTGTGGTTACTGCAGGCAGCACATGAAGAACAGTTTAATTCCAATTAACATTCAATTCACACACTTAGCATCTACTGGACCAGAACTTTAGCTATTGGACGGGAAAAGAGACGCATCTGTGGTGTTACAAACAAGCAATTGAAGGCAGGAGGGAAACCACCAAAGCATGTGCTCAAGTAAACTACAGCAGTTAAAGTGGAGGATGCTAAAGGGCACTTCCATTTATTGTCTGGGGGCAAGATGCAGTGAAGAGGATTTCCTCTCCTAGTCCACTTGGTGCCGTCCTCGCAGCAGCATGTCCCACAGAGAGTGCAGACTATGGCAGCATGATTGATGATTATGTTGCACAAATAGCTGCTTCTGATACTGGTGAGTGGATTGAAGGGATTTTATTTGTTCTTCTTGTCAAGAAGAAGCACACAATGTGTTTAGTGATTGGGTGAAGAAAGCACATCAGACAAGACAATGGGCGTCAGGGGGGAAGAAACGCTCTTTATCTTCTTGTCAGCGTGTCTGATTAGGCAGGATGTCGTGGGTTGGACCAGGTGTGGAGCATTGTCTCCTAATCCAAATAATGTTCCACACATACACACCATCAGCTGTTTGATCATATGATATTAGACTAGTGCAACTGTTGTTTTCATTGTCAATGTATAGTTGTCTTGATTAAACTTTGGGTCTGATAAAAACAGTCCAAAACACATTATTTGATCTAATATATTGCAATACAACCAAAGAAGGCAAATCCTTTAATTTTTCTGTGTGTCTAAAGAAACAAATATTGTGTGGTGATACACTATAAAAATATGTGTATTGTTCTGAAGGGTTCATTAACCCTCTCACTTTAACTCATGCAAACTTTGATGAATCAGCAATAGCAATAGCGATTTCCACTGTTTTTACTTTCTTATGAACTCGATTGTATTCTCCCAAAGTTTTTGCAAATCAGGGCTGCAACTAGAAATCACTTTCATTATAGATTAATCTGTTGAATATTTTCTTGATTAATCGTTTGATCTAGAAAAGGTCAAAAATCGTAATAAATGTCTATCGAAGTTTTATGTCTTTAAATGTCTGCTTTGTAAGTCAAAGGTCAAATGATATGTTCCTTCATTTGATAGAAAAGAATAGAAAAGCAGGAAATCTGCATATTTGAATATTACAATCACATAAATGATTACTCGATTACCAAACTAGTTGGGGATTATTTGTCTTTTGTTGAAGCTGTATCGCAAAGATGTCCAATGTCCAAGCTGTGAGACAGGCTTAAGCATGTGAATACGGCCTTTCGCAACATCCCTGTATGAGTCAGGTAAGCATGATTGCAGCATGAAGACACAAGCAGGCATGTCACTAAGAGTCAGACTGTATGAGTCAGGGTCGCATGTCACAAAACATGATGCTGCCCCCTCAGCGTGCCACCTGATTCTCCATGAAGTAACAGTAAATGTAAATGTAAAGGCTGAATGAAGATCTCTCAAAGCCCCCTCAGGTAAAGTGTTTCACATTCAGTGGGCCCCGGAGACCTTTTCAGGCAGGGA
Source organism: Pseudochaenichthys georgianus (assembly GCF_902827115.2). NCBI lineage: Eukaryota > Metazoa > Chordata > Actinopteri > Perciformes > Channichthyidae > Pseudochaenichthys > Pseudochaenichthys georgianus. Next base: position 15,108,129 of record NC_047515.1, read on the forward strand.
GCCAAGGGGGGGGGTGCAATTCCGCCGGCAGGAACAGAGCCAATATGGGCTTTCCCTTCACTACAGGAAGCCAGAGTAAAACAGCTATTGTCTACCGAAACAACACATGAACAACTTCTACTGGATTAAGATTTTAGAAAAAGAAAGTGTTACATAAAGGAGTAAACAGTAAACAATGAGCCCAAGTAGTGGTAAATAAAGTAGTAAGCAAACTTTAATAAACCAGTAATTATAAAATATTATTTTTTAAATTGTTTTGTTAAGATATTGACAATAAAACACTAGCATGATTACTATTTGTTTTTTCATTCAGACAAAATATAGGGATTATTTGTAATAATTATAATTGCACCTTATCTACACTACTAAATGCAACCTAGTTTATACTATAGAAAACACACCAAACCTTTAAAGATGAAGTAAAACAGAAACTAGTGAAAGAGGAAGAAACTGCTTTGTGTTTGCTTTGTGAAGCATACCTGCACATAGTTTTCAAAGAACAGATTGTGAGTTTAAAAAATATATATATAGTTTGAACTCACCTTTTGATCAAAGTAAAGTGTTTCATAGCTGATGGGGCTCTCAGTTGAGGGAGATGAGCCCCCACGCCTGGAGAAAAGTTGTTGTTTGAGGGCGATCACATGCAGACAGCCGAGACACAGCGTTAAGATGCAGGTAACTGCAGCTCTGTCCACAACCCTCTCTCCAGCCTTCATCTCTGCTTCTGTCACGCACAGCTCACAACACACTGATCTGACTTCAGCACATGATAGTCAAATCGCATGATCTCCCTTGCTGGCACTGTGAAGATGAGACCTGTCCCGTAAAAGAGAGGAAGTGAGATTCGCCTGTCAGCAAATCCAGAGAGGTGTAGTCAGACAGCATGTGACCTATATTTAGCAGCAGAGCAGAGACAGCCCGCTCGAGCACAGCAAGCATCAGGTTCAATGTCTGCTCAACACTTTAATAACTTTAATTTAACTGTAGCCGGCTAGCAGTCCGAAGAAAGCAGATGGTTACCAATGTAAATAATGCTCGCAGTGGTTGATGGGAGTCTGAGTTTAACGTGGGCATGTTGCTGCTACGCTGGAAACACACCCGGGCCCTTTCTCATTTCTCTAACTCCCCTCCTCGACTCCTATCCTCGAGACTTAGTCCCGCCCACAGGAGATGCGAGCCGAGGAGCCGAGGAGGGGAACCGAGGAGAGAGGAGAGGAAGCAGCAGGCGGTTAGAGAAATGAGAACTCCTCTCCTCTGAGTGGTCATTTTAAAGAGACGTCCATTAATGATGACAGGAGGCACAGCAGCCCTCTGTCTGATGGACAGATGTGTCCATGACCACTTATATATTTACTTTTAATTCATTCACAGTGTGGTATAATGAGACAATAACAGGCTCCAGATGCGGGGACACACACACATATGTATATATGTATATACATATACAATTTCAGAATCAAACAGAGCACTCTCATAATAACGTAACACTATCAGAGACTGGATATATCCCCCCCTCTCTGGTCGCTACAATGAGGAAAATAATTTACGGCCAAAAGTTTTATTTACAAGTATTAAAAGTAAGCAGAGGACACCAAACCAACTGAGACCTGTCTGTCCGCTGCATCTACACACTGTACCACACACACACGCACCTACAGCTAACAGCCTAACAGCCGTTGTGTATTTTATTATGTGAAGCACGAAATGGTTTTAGAAAAATATGGACTCTTTGTTTGTAGATATCTACTAAACTACAGCAAATAAAGAGATTAGGCCTGTTATACTGAGTGATATAATATGACACTGCTCTGCTTTCTGCACGGACCTCGGCCCCTACACACGGCGGCGTGCTTGGCGGTGGGCGTGTCTTGAGCTTGGGGAGTCAACGCGAGCAGCCCGACCAACAACCAACCACATGAATGTCCCGCCCCGGACATACAAAGCAAAGCATTCATGCTACATCCATACAAACAAGCGAAAACCTACCAGTTTCCCCCACTGTCTTTGCCACCTCCCCCCATGCCTGGCTCCTCCGGTTTGTATCCCTGTATGTTCCCTACCGCCACGATCATTTTCTCCTCCTTTTGTTGACATATGGGAAATAACTGCGGTCTGGCTCTCCCAACATACACCCGGTTTGATTGGCTACTGCTTGTACTGTCAGATTTACATACGAGGGATTTGATTGGCTGACGCCTCCGTCGAAGCGGCAAAAGTAGAACATTGCTCTACTTTTGCAGCGAGCACCTCGAGAGAAGCTACGCTTTGCTCCCACAATGCAGTTCGGCGAATCGTGACGTCACCCCATTCAAAGTGAATGGGCAGAAGCGTTGAAGCGGCAACGCACGCCGCCGTGTGTAGGGGCCGTCACTGTTCTCTCTGGAAACATCGCGTTGCGATGAAAGCAGTTAATAAAATAATATCCAGGGCTGTCATTGGCTGAGATAAGTCCGGCCGTGCGTCACGACTCTTTGAAACATCTCTGTTCCCGGAAATGCATCCACGAAGGAGCCGTGGAGGACCCATCAGTGTATCCTCCTCGGTTATAGCTCCTCCAGAGAGCCTCCTCGACGCTCGATCCTCAAAATGCTTTTAGAGACATGAGATCAAGCCCCCAGGAAGTGCGCCGGAGTCTGATGAGAATATTCGTTGTGGCCAAACGGTGGTACTACATTTCCTTTAGGTTGCTGGGCCCGGAAACACTTTTTCCCATTGACTTACATTGGGAAAGAGTGGTCTGTAACTCGTTGGATAATTTTTTTTAAACTAAATAAACAACCCAGTATGAACACTTGTATAGCCCTTATTAAAAACATTCGTTCCTCAAGTTGTAAAAATGTGCTAATAACGTTATTCTGAGAGTTATTTCCCTCGGCATTATGAACGCGCATCTAACCCACGGGACCGCGCCGCCCGGCACGTTCATGTTACGTGTTCAGCACTACATGTGTTTATCTTTACCTGATCTTCCCATGGATGCACAATAACAACGGACCCATATCGCCATCCCACGGAGCTGTAATAATGGATATATTGCACATGTTTGCTGTAATTCATCATTTGTAAAATATTATACTACATGGGCTGTATGATTAAATCTTGTACCGTAAATATTGTATTAAATAAAGTTAATATTGCCGACGTTAGATTAACGTCCCTGTAGCTTATTATTGCACTAAGAAGCTTATTATATATATATATATATATATACAGTGCAATAATTCTTTCATGCTAAAAGCTCTGTTGGATATCACGTAGATCCTGTTACAGCGTAATATAAGTACATAACGATTGATGTTACATTAGCATAATTACTAACTAGCCGCTAGCTGCTAACTGCTGCCTCGTTAATATCAAATCCATCATAATAACAACTATTACCATGCTGTCATGAACGCACGGTGCTGTTACGTGTACGCAAATTGACGTGCTTGATGTGAACGAGCATTTTGGATAAAGTTGCGCATGCGCTATGAGTGCACATACGGGTACTTCTCAGGCATGCCGGGTAATCTGTGACGTTTCGCTCTCTCAAAAGTTGGGCCATTTTGTCATCATGCGCCAATGAGCAACTCTCATAGGAATGAATGAGGCCCCGCCTCCCACGCTGTATCCAGTTCTTATTATACATCCATGCATGAGATGTCCTTCAACATGGCACGCTAAAATTCATTTCCGGGTCACTACCGGAGGACCGAGGAGTCGAGGAGTCGAGGAGGGGGATTTGATGAAATGAGAACGGGCCCCATTCAAAGTAATATACCAAACAAGTTCAAAGCACGCATCTATCACTAACGAGGCCATGTTACGTTTGTCACACGCATTAATCATACAGTCTATGATTAATCCCCGTTGTGTTGCCACGGTGTAGGCTATATTTATTAAACCTCTGATAATGTAAGACTTTTATAGTGAAAGTCTATGACGGAATGGAAAATCAAGTAGCCTATGCAACTATTCTGTTTCTTTACACATTTCTTTACCATAATAGTTTAAATCTTACACAATTGTTTTTAACAAATATGTGTTTCATTAACATTCAATAGTTTTGTGAATATGATAATGTGGAGATTACCTATATTTAAAATCACCAGTGCGCACTAGTGACAAGGGGAGCACGTCTGTAACCCGACACCGTTGCAATGAATCGACATCAGACCAATCATGGCTTTGACCAATCACGGCTTTGATACGGCCACTAGTGCAGGTCAGAGCCATAGAGGTCAGAGCCCTAGGGCTCTGGTGCAGGTGAAGAGAATGTTGCTCGCTTCAAAAGTTGAGCAATGTTCAACTTTTGAAGCTTCGGTGGAAGCGTTAGCCAATCAAATCATATGCCAGTACAAGCTCTAGCCAATCAAACCGCGTGCTTGTGTGTCTGGGGCGGGAGATTAATGTGATTGGTTGTTGGTCGAGTTTCAGACAAGCTCACCTGCAAGCTTCAACGCACACCGCAGTGTGGACGCTGCGTTATATTTCTAAATTGCATAGCCTGAATAAATTATCTACAGGCTTGGGGCCTAACAGGTTAAAAAAAGCATTAGCAGTTCCTCTGGAGTCATCTTTGATGCTAGAAAATGTTTATTCAATAGTAGGCTACATTAAAAAACGACGGTTTAAGCCCTCTAGTGGGCACAACAAGGAACTGCAATCAAGTCAAGTTAGCATAAATGCATCCATGATAACATACTTGAACATAAATTGATTATTGACTCCTCTAAAGAATATATATTCTGTGATGCTGTTTATACCTGTGACAACTGGGGAAAACCCTATAGGCTAAGTCTGTGTTGATTTTAATCACGATCTACTTAGATTTACTTTACTAAATCCACTGTTTTAATTGTTCCCTATATTGCCCCTATGCCCTGTAAGGTGTCCTTGGGTGTTATGAAAGGCGCCCCCCAAAATAAATGTATTATTATTATTACGATGGTTTGCTTACCCTCTAGTGGTCACTGCAAGGAACTGCAACATACAATTAGCCACACCTGCATCGACATTATGGCATACTACCACTTCCGGTAATGTCTTTCAAAATAAAACTTTCAATATAGGTGTAGTAACTCGTTGTCGCCGCACGAAGGCAGTACATGACAATGATTGGCCATAAGCAATAACATGACAAATACACACTATTTAGTGTAATTATTTAATGTTATACAGATTAATTTTTTTAGGAGTTATTTTGTACACATAAAGGAAAATAAGCACAACATCCCAATAGCGTTTTCCTCCAATTTCCCATATTGTGTTGACAAGGAGATGGGATTAACAATAAATCACTGCTGTTAAATCTAGGTAAAAAGGCAAAACAAAATGCTCGCCGGTTGTACGAAGGGATTACAGAAAATAATAAGTATAAAAGCAAAGTGCCAAGGTGTACAACAAGTCCGTACAACAAAAGACATAATGTTACAATAAAATAATAACTGTGCAGTATATGGCAGTGTGCAATACAGTACATTACAGTTATGGCAAATATATAAAAAGATAAAGTTAGACACTACAAATGATGGCAATACATGCTGGACAATCAAGAAATGTCACATTAAAAGAATATGAAGTACAACAATTTATACGAAACTACATGAACATATCCCTTCAAACAAATAAGAAGTGATACAATTGCATGGCTAGGCAGCAACCACAAAGGCAGAGAAATATTTACGTCTATGGGTAAAAGAAACAGCTGACAGACAAATAAAAAAGTCAATTAATTAAAATGTTTATATTTTCTACTGATGATTGCCAATATCTGAGGCCTTTCCAAATGCTTTATATCATATCAACAGACTAATCGAAGCAATGCATGTATGCTAAAAAAAAGAAAATGTCACATAATAATGTGTCAATGTAGCAATTATATGTGTTTCAATTAATGTTATCCGACACAAAAGAAATATTTTAGCAGCAAGTAGAAATCCTATATTGGAAACAAATATTTCAGTTTGTTATGACGGGTGCAAATAACTACACATAAATTAGATACAAATTGTATGCAGTTCTCAGAGCAGAAAAGAACCTAGCGGGGAATAAATGATTGTTCAGAAGATTTTAGGGCAAGTTTGAAAAACCTTTTTGCAACTTGATCAGACTTGGTCATCTGAAAAGCGTACTGTATGTAAACATATTGTTATCATTTACTGATAACCTCCAATGATCATGACACTTGTTGTCAGCTATTTGGAATCTGTAACAAAATACCTGGTATAACCTTTTAGTCACATAATACTGCTGGTGAAAATAAATGTTTATTGAAAATGGATACTAAAGCCCAAACAGCAAAAATAAATCTGCCATTTGACCATTAAGAAGGACAAATGGAGCCCTACTTATATTCCTGGATGCAACAGGCAGAAAACTATACATCCTGTTGCATGGCTGACAATATCTCCAGAACGACAGCATCTAAAATGCTGGTTCCTGCAAGGCCAAACTAAAGTTGACTTACTTCCGTGTAGAGCTTAAAAAAAGGCATGGGGCTAGAAATGACTAAGAAGTGGCTTTCTGCCATCTTAGAGGGACCTAGGCATTGGGGCTCTGCCATGTGTCCTCTACAGTCAATGACTACTAAGTTACCATGTGCTGAGCCCTCTCTAATTGATGTTGCAGCAGGTCAAGTAACTGATGGCTTTACCCTCGCCGGGCATTGGGGCATTGTCATTGTTATCCAACTTGTTCTGTTTGGCCTCTCGAATGAGTTCGCAGGCCAGGTCCAGGAAAAGTTTCTCAACATTGTCGGACTCTTTGGCTGAGGTCTCCAGATACAGCATGCTCTGAGACTCAGCGAAGTCTTCAGCCCTCTGTCTCAGGACCTCTCTCTTCTCTGACAGATCTATTTTGTTACCTGTAAGACATAGAGCATTTATCTGTCATCACATGTGACAAGTATCACAACACAGTTTGTGTGTTCATCAGGGGGTGGGGATGGAAGTATGGCAAATAGTTGAAGTGTTGATTTCATATTCTTGATAACAGCAGCAGTTATTTCACTAGATGTACTGGTGTGAGCCAAAATGCTCACTAGTCAACTAGAAGGCGTTTGTTTTGGCTTTACTAGTTGTACACACTTTTATCAACTGGTTACCTAGTTAAGGTAAAAGTGTTACTAGTTAACTGTTTGAAGCCCCGTTTTAGATTAATATTAAAGTGGTGAGGCTCACGGTTAGTTGGTTAGTTAGTTTAGTTACTAGTTGAACTAGTATAATTCAAAATCCTCAACAGTCACACTGTTTTGAGTGTCTTTTAACATTATTAGTTTACGAGTGAGGCTGAAGATGTTCACTTGTTTTCATGTCAGTAGTTAGAGTTAGAGTGGCACTAGTGCGGTGCCTTGCATCACTATTAGGGCTTATGTTGGAACTTGTTGGAGAAAAATGCCACTAGTTGCTGCAAAAGACTGACTAGCACGAGTTTTTGTTCAACTAGTAAGACAGAATGCCAATCTAGAGTGACCAAATGTCAGACTAGTGTTGACAAAGAGCCAACTAGTGGGCGAAACTGCCGTATAATATCAAGGATATTAAATTAAAACTAAAATGGCTTCCCATAATGAAAGTGGAGGTATTTGAATGCTTGTGTGTGATGATGCATTTAGGCAAAGACAGTGTCTAATATTTGTATTAAAATACAATTATTATGAAGTGAAAACCACACAACAAAATGTATGTTCAATTAAGTTTGAATGTAAGTGAAAATCAGTCAAATCAAGCACACACTATTTTGTACAGTGTTCTAATGAAAAACACTAAATAAATAAAGGACCCTTATTATGCAATGTAATGTAATGTAAATTATTCAAGTGAAAAGTAAAGCTTCTTACCGACTAATATAGTCACCACGGTGGTGTTGGCATACTGCTCGATCTCCCTCAACCACTCTGGAAGGCACCTGAAGGAGTCCTCACAGGTAATGTCGTACGTGAGAATGAGGGCGTTGGCACTACGGTAATAACTCTGAGTGATGGAGCGGAATCTCTCCTGCCCAGCTGTGTCCCATATCTGCAGCTGGAAAACAAAGTATAAGAAATCAGCAACTTTCCATCCAATTGTTTACAAAACACAAAGGAATCTGATTTTGTATAAAACAATGTTTCAAAGTCTGGGTACCTTGACCTTCTCCCCTTTGATTTCCACTGTTTTAATCATGAAATCCACTCCAATAGTAGCCCCTTGTCCAGGTGGGAAAAGGCCCTACAATGAAAACAGAAATAGAGAGTATGTTACTCTGTAAATGAATTACTTCAAACTCATAAACTCAGAATCATACAAACCTGAGTAAAGCGCCGGACAAGACATGTCTTCCCAACTCCAGCATTTCCAATCAGAACTATTTTGAACAGGTAGTCATAATCTTCCATGCTCATGATAAACCTTAAAAAAATAAAAGGAAACAATGGGGTATAAGTAACTTTGAACATGAAATCACTGCATTGCATGTGTCCAAGTGGATCCCCTTATAGTGGATGCTGATGCTACTGGCACAATTCTGAAAAGTCCTGAAGTTAGACAGTTAAAATGCTGAGGAAACAATTAACCATTGCATCCTCAGGAGGGCAACAGCTTACATTTGAGCTGAATAACCTTCACTTTTTAGTTAAATATGCCCTTGTTCAGAGTTTCAGAATGTACATTTTAATTCTGATCTAGCTCTGTAACATACGGTAATACACTAACAGCACTGGAAAATGGCTGATATATTTTTATTTTAAATACTCAAAACTACTGATTACGTTCAACAAGTATCAGTATTCTAATAAGGTAATTCATGTTCTAGTTGCCCCTCCTTGATTCTGGTTTCATATGTCATAAAATACACATTCTTAACTTGTTTTTTATAGTCTATCATTAAAGCCACTGACCACAAAGAGGACATTTTTGGTCCCCTCATTTCCTAATAGTTTTGCTTAGCAGTTGTCAGGGGGTAGTCGTGCACCCTTTTTGGGTTATAACGGAGCCACGGAGGCTGGAGACACTGTCGGAAAGATTAATCTGCAATATTAAACGCATATCGGTAGCTGACGGGTCTGTTGCTTCAGTCAGTGTCCACACATTACACAGTGAGATGCATGTAATGGATAGTAAAATACAACTTTAGTTTTCTCTGCAATAGATACCGTTACATTTGCTCCGACAGCAGCATTGAGAGGGGCCTATTCGTGCGTGAAAACGAAATACCTCATTGTAAAAGATAACAGAATAAATCAAACTGTTGCTTGCCAGACGATGCAAAACCCTGAATGGCACCCTGAATACAATGGTCCATATTCTATAGTTACAATTACTGAAATAATTTGCATACAATTTGTTGCCTGTGTCGCATTTCCTCTTCCGCCCTTTTTTTAAACTTGTTTTGTAATGCAAATCAACATTATTGCACATTTTGCACAGACAGAATCTGAGTTACCGTTACATTTCTTCCCCATAATGATTCGCTTTCAGCCTCAGTCGATGGCCATTAGGGCGAAGCTAGCGAAGGTAGCATCTAGCAGCTACCGTGCAACTAGCCATTTTGGCTAAAATCTGTAGATGCAGGAGAGATATAAATCAACTCTACGAATCGAGAAATAGCTTTTACTTACCAAAAACAAGGGGATAACCCGGATTTAAAAACACTTGGTATGCATAGGTCACCTCATCAAACAGGCAAAGCCACTGCTGGGCAGAGCATATTTCCTCTGGCTGTGTATCCTCAGCAGCTCAGCAGCATCAGCCTGTCTATGGAGGAGGAGGAGGAGGAGGAGGAGGACTGCACTCAGATGATGTCATCAGTTCACATGCAAAGATAACAACATCACTCAATGCATCTAGAGAATAAAATCACCCTAATGCAAATGTTCGGGCCTTCTCTTCACTATGTATCAAGATATCTTAATTAGAAATCTATTCACGGTGAAAAATAGAAAAAATAAATAAAAACAAAAACAATTGAAACGTATAACATGACAACTGTGATTCATTAATGAGCTCCTGCCATGTGTATAACCCAATTTGTATTGTGTTCTAATACTGCACTATTCCTTTACTTTATGTATTTGCTACATAGTCTAGGCCTACATTTGTTTAGTATTTCACTTTGGTGAATCAAAGAAGTTGAAAAATAGCCTACATATATGATCAATTTAAGTAGGGCTACTGCACCTCGGTGTTATTCTTATAAGTTTTAACTTACTAACTAACTAACTAATTAGAGAATTAACGAACTAACTAACGTTACAACTAGCCTACTTGCTTAGCTACTGAACATAGTAGTGTACTCGCAGTGGTACGACTACATTGTTAGCCTACCGTTGCTAATATGGCGATAAATGCTAACAAAGTTAGCATTTGCAAATTAAATGGAAACTGAACAATCTGGTGCCACTAAATGTTTTTAAAGCTCGGTTGGATGCTACTCAATCGGAAGCTATTGGTACCTGTTTATGTGGATAATTTTGTAAATGATGCTGTGTATGATGTCCTTTTGTTGTTCTATTTATGTTTTTATGTTTCATGTGGAACTACTTGAGCAGGTCTCCCTTGGAAAAGAGATCAATGATCTCAATGGGATTGTATCTGTATAAATAAAGGTTTGAAATGAAATGAAATGAAAGTTCAACTCGTATGGTCCTAATGTATTTATTTATATTTATTTTTCAAAAGCTATCTGTTTTATACAAGGCAACCAAGGACAGTAGTTTAAATAGAGTTGCTTACAGCGAGCCCACATACTGTAACGTTATAAGAGGTTTAATGTAAATAAACCCTTTATGTATGTATGTGAATATGTTATTTCATATAACATCTAATTAATGTAAAATCGTTGAAGTTAAATCACATTTATTGCTCAATGTAAAGTTGTACCTTCTGGCATTGGTTGCTAGGAAACAAGATATTCGGAACTGAAGCGGTTCTCATGTGTTGTACCCGGAGGTTTCATGCGGTTGCACAGCACGTCCTTGACTTCCTACGAGAGGTAAAGGAAGCTAGTCGGTAGGTCACTCATATTTCTGAGTAAAAGGGGAGAATTGTCATCATGTGGTTCTTACCGGAGGAGGCGAAGGATCTCCCTCCCCCGTCCCTCTTCAACATAAACTCGGCGTGGCTGGCGTTTTCAGCCGGACTTGCTTCGATGTTCCACAATGCCATCAACCACAAGCCACCTCTGAAATCAGGTTAGCATGTTTGTTAGCAGGCTTTCAGACTTTAGCTTCTCTACAGAGCTGCTCTTTCCTCTCAAGCATTATGCAACATTTAATCATCATTTATTTTGTATTAATTCTTATTCTATCTATGTTTTTAAATTATTATTTCCTATGTGTTTTACTATGTTTTCTTATGTTTAGATGTTGTTGTTTAATCCGCTTGCTCTCTGTGTATTTTTAAGTGAAAGCACTTTGTAACTATGTTTGGAAAGGTGCCATATAAATAAAGTTTATTATTATTATTATAATGTATAAAAAACCCTGCCCTGACATGGTGCACTTATGAGAGTCAACATTGTGTGTCATTGCAGAGCAGTCGCAGCCGAACGTTTTAAAAGGTTACACATCTCCTATGCTAGGCAGACATACTGTAAACATTCATCATATCAGCCTTACTTAAGTCAATATTAACAATAAACTCACTCAACAACATTTCCAGTGTCTGTTCTTTGGTGCTCTTTTTCTTTTAGATAATGATAATAATACATGGCATTTATATAGCACTTTTCCTGGTGCTCAAAGCGCTTAAGATCCAAACTATATACTCAATCTGGTGGGTTATCCTTATGCTTGATTTATTTCTTTATGTCTTTGAATTTGACTTAATTTAAGAACAAGGTAGCACTTCTTAATTTGAAAGGCACAATGAACGCTTGTATTTATTCTTTCAATGCTAACCTTTACATGTATGCATTGTGTTGTGTGCTTAAATGACACTCATCCATGTCCATTTTCTTGTTTTAAGGTGTTCACCGACTTGTCCTAATGACAACAATTGGTTGGTACGTCGGCTACCATGTGACAAAAAGAGAACATTACCATTATGCCAAAGTTGAACGAGATATGAAAGAGTATATCAAACTGCACCCAGATGATTTTGTTGCAAAGGGTAAGTGAAATATCAGTGTTTTTGCTCTTCCAAAAGACCCCCGACAGTGCTCCATGTTTTTTCTATGCATGTTCATTAATATTTAACAATTACACTGATTAGTCCCATTCTATCCACTGCAGTGCCCTTTTCTGAATATATTTTGGCATTCAAATGCATATTTTATTACTTCCTTTTATCATATATTTCATCATCACTTAGGACGATTATATGCTAGTTACAGACCACAATTATAAAACAGGATAATACGAGGATATGAAGCCCCATGCTGTGTATTTGTGCCGTTCTTTCTGTCGTGCTTGATGTTCACTTTGAGATTTTTAAGTCTTCACATTAAGTATAAACATTGTGACCCATGTTTATGTGGATTCAAATGTTTTCTTTCTGTTTTTGTCATCCCACCAGACAAAAGGACCTTTGCCGAGATTGTCGAGCCTTTCATTCCCATTCGCTAATTGGCGTCTGCCGTCTGATGAGATGGAAGAGGAAGGGAGGGAGAAAACACTTTTAGACTACCATCTGTCTTCAGTGGTCTTTTTGTGAAATCTTTCTGTCAACTATTGTACAAAAATATTGTTATGTAATAAAATAAATACCCAAGTTTAAAATGTTCTCATTATTCAGAAGCATAGACATAATGAGTGTTTGTACATAAATCAATCCTAGAACACAGCTCTGTTGTTTCATGTTCTTTTAATCAGTCAACCTTTTATATCTTCAACCATAATTTCCAATGGGCTATTACAGTTCGCAAATGAATAGATAGATGTGGTTAACATTGACAAAGCACAGTTGTTCCATATCATTTAGTTACAGGAATTGGGTCACTGAATGTAAACAGTTTGTGACAATCATGTGACTGTTACTTCTTGGCTGTTACATGTACAGCACATTTTAAAATCACCAGATATTTAGCTTAATGTCCAACTAAGTCTTACATGTTTTTCTAATTTGCCACTCCAATAATGTCCATATATTTGTCAGTGAGACTCTGAGTCTTCTTGGTGAGGTCACTCATCACAGAAAATAGTCCTCTGAGGTGGAAGCCAAAGAGAGCCTCTGGATCAGTGTCCAACAGAGTCTCCAGGGTCTTGTTGAGCGCTGTGTTCTTGGCCTTGTGGTCATCCAGGCGAACCAGGTTGCTCTCTGCGGTGTTTCTTATGGCCTTGAGCATCAGGTAGTTGCTATACAGGTCTGTGCAGGACTCCTCTGCTGCCTCACAGTCCCAGAGGTCATCGGAGGGGACGTCTCGCAGCAGGCTGGGCAGGAGAATGGTCTGCTCCATGTCACAGACGGCTGAGCTGTACCGTCTCAGAGCCAAGAGGAGGCTGTTTTTGTTGAATGTGGCTTCGGCAGACTGCATGGTTCCAGTTGGATGTGGTTGGCTGTTTCTGTGCTGTGGTGGTCGACAGTAGAACGCCGTGTGCAGTGCAAAGACATGAGAGCACAACTGGGGAATTTATACAAAGAGCACAGGTGGGTTGATCCATGCAGTTACATCATTGCATCAGCCGAGGCATTTCGGAGCGGGTCGGGTGCTATGTGGAGTCAAACTCTTATCTTTATTTGATTTACACAACCCAAAGTCATACTAATGTCTGACCACTATGTACCTAAATGAACCTCTCTCAACACTTTAACAATGTAGATCACTGTGTTTGCCTGACAACAACATTATTTTATTTTTGTATTCAATCATTTAAATTACATTTAGCTGAGGCATGTTGTTTTTTTGCCTCAGGTTAGTTCTGTTTCCATTTGCAGGTCATCTTCGAGAACTGCTGAACTTCTGCTGTTGTTTATCCATTTGAATAGGCAAAGAGAACTTGAATGATTATTCTTAAAAAATAAAATGTATCTTAAATATGATCCTACTAAACTAACAGCAATTGAGAAATGGTTGAGACAGTTTGTCCATTGGCAGGTAGTTCTGAAGAATAGCCAAGCACCACCAGAAACACAAAAGACCAATTATTGTCACATAAAAACACAGATTTATTGTTTAGAATGATAGCCGTTTCTGAGATATTACAATGTCAACCATCGAGTAAACATAGCAACATACAGTAGAAGACACCGATTATAAGACAGAATTATTACCTAATTTGAAAACACAATATTAATATCATATATATAATACACAATATATACATTATAATATGTAAACCAAGTGTAATCCAGTGCTTCTAGATCCTTTCTGTTTCTTTCTAACTTTAATTGTTCTCCCTTTCCCAAGTGCACACATTTAACCAAAGTTAAAGAGGAATTTGAAAGATATCATTATTCATTTTAATGATTTTATTTTTTCAAAATGTATCGTAACATGTAATATAAATCTGATATTGTGGCAGCCCTACATGTACATCTGTATCTTACTCTGTGAAAAAAGGAAGACTAATACAATATTAAAAAAACTGCTCTTTTTTAAGGGGGGAAAAAAAGAATTTCAACATTTTTTTGTAATTTTAAGGCAACATTGTAACCTAATTAATTGTCAAATATAATAAAGCAAAACATTTCATGTTAAATATTTGTACATGCAGTAACTACATGGATAGTCAGATACCATCCAATTTATATACAAGCAACAGTGTAGTTTTATGCACATTTCACATGAACAACAACACAAAATCAACTAGATTGAACAGTCTCGGGATAGTTTTGAATAGTGTTAACATGCTATTACCCAAATGCGTAATTATGTCTGACATAGGGAGTGTTTTCTCTAATGAAGTTTGTAACAAAATTAACAAAGATTTTGGCAGTTGTCTTCTTGTGCCGGACAGTTCTGTAAACCAAGAGTCAAAGGGATTCATTCATCACGTTTTGCATCATCTACTCAAGCCATACTGTAGGAACCTGAACGCAGATGTGTCCTCCTTCACTGAGAGACTCACGAAACACGCAGCTTGTTAAAATGTTGTAAAATGTAACAAAGCTGGAGGGCCACTGCTCAAGAAATGTGAGAGCACAAGCAGAGGGGACAGTTTCGCTGCTTCCCTCAAGCGACATACAGTGACATCATATTTGTGTGGGGCTGCTCACTCAGTTAATTCAGTTCAGTGCAGTTTGAGGTGGGACTTTGCTCTTTAACCATCAAGGACATACAGTACATTCTTTCCTAAACACGGCTGCATTCTGAAAATCCTTTCGAAAAGCGCAATCACAATTTTCCACACAATCCAGCTTGTTGATTTCACGTTCAGTTTATAGCTCTCTTCGTTTGACCGTTCAGGATAATTTCCAAGACGTTTGTAAGATCCATCATCTTGCCAAGCATGTCCATAATGTCGGGATGTTCGTGGGCTCCACTGATGAACTCCTCCAGGGTCAGCTCACCTGAGGAGACACGTAGATAAGATGGAAATGGCATGAACACATTGTAAACATGTGTGTACAAATGGGTATAAGAAATCATATATTAGGATATTTCACGACTACTAGAGTTATGGAGACATTATTTCTAAATAACACTATTGTCTTTTTCTTGGCTATGAAATCATTACATTAGTCATGGATTGACTATAGTTCTGACCTTCTCCGTTGACATCAATCTTCTCATATATAAGAGTTACAATTTCTTCTGGAGGGACGTCATAACTTCTGGTGATATCTTGAATAGCCTGTTGAAGGAGTTACAGTTAATGGTTAGTTAAATCGACACTGGCAAAGGTTAATCATTAATTTGATTAAACACTGCGCCTTTCCTCATTAAGCTCCTGAATGCTAACCCTAAATAGGAGTCTTTATATTGAGTGATATTTAAGAATACAGTCTCTAAAATGACTACTATGACTAAAGAAAGAAAACACACCTTGAATATGGTCTCTAATTCCTCCTTGTCAATTTTCCCATTTCCATCCTGATCAAAGAGTTTGAAGTACCACTTGAGTTTCTGGTTAATTTCTCCTTTCAGCAATAAACTAATTGCTGCGATGTATTCCACAAAGTCTATATAGCCATCCTGCAAAAGGACACATCAAAAGTACAATTATGAATAGGATTATGAATCAATTTGATTAATCAGCAACAACAAAAGGTATTTTTTCAATGAAGGTTTTCTAAATAAAACGGTTTAATCTATCAGTTTATCATTCTATGCATTCTTTGGTTTTAAGCTTTATGAAAGACGTCAGGAATCAAAGACTAGAGAGTTTAACCTCAATTGATCTAGAGACTTCAACTGGTAGCATTTATAACAATTCTACACTATTCACGTAAAATAATTTTAAATAATGCAGGAAAACTCTTGTTTTCCAACAGAACGTTTCGGGTCTACATTACCAAAGAACTGATTTGATTTATTCAACAAAGTACATGCATTAGGAATTCGCAAGCAACTGTCTTGTCAGTTGGAAAATTGTTAGCAGACAATCACAATATCCACTGTCACCTGGGCAGTGAATACAAACTCAGGTGATTTCTTACCCTATCCATGTCAAAGGTAAGGAAGACCTGTTCCACGTAGCTGCTGGCCTCCTCTGTCATTCCGTTCATGTCGAGCATAGTCCTGAGCTCAAAGAGCGTTATGAGTCCTGAAGGGGACTCCTTCATGAATTTGGTGTACCAATGATGCATGTCCTCCTCCAGGATATCATCCAAGGTGGGGTATGCGGCACCCATTATTCCCTTCAGAGATGTAATTTAGTCCAGAATCCAGCAAAGAGCCAGTGGTGAGGCTGAGACGAGAGAGAATAGACTTCCTACAGAGCTCTGCAGCACTGAGGTCCGGCTGAAATAGCATGCAACAAACACCGTAATCTGTAAATCCTGGCACAGCCAAAAGAGGACATAACTCCTTAATTGGATAACTACAGGAGTCTTCCAAGAAGTGCAAGACATTGCATGCTATATGACTGAAGTGGGCTTGGTTATTGTTTCCACGGATCGGTAACTCTTATGCGTGACAAAGGAAGCCCCTTTGATCTCTTGACTCTTAGAGTTTGCAGGTTTTAATAAAGAGTTCTGCCATGGAGCTGGAAGTCAAAGTGTATTCTTTTTTTTCCATACTAACTTTATTTTATCATATTTTTTTCTAGTTTGCTCTTTAGTCAGGTATTTACATAACTATTTATATATATATATACATTTTATATTTGCACCTGCATCGTCACATGTTTGATGCATACAAACAAATCTAAATGTGCACACATAAGCCATGCCATGCCACATATACTATGTGACATACAGTAGTATGCCAACTATTTAAGTTTATCACGTATTTCTTGGATTCCTCAGGGAATTAACAAAGGGAATTATTCTTGGAACCACCTAATCCTATTTAAAACACAGACATGCTAGGAAATATGTCTGAGCTACAAACACATACATTTCTTTTTTGGGGGGAGGTGGGGATTTTAAGTTGTATATCAACATTTAAAGGAGAACAATATTTTGAAAGTTCTAGATATTATTTCCTTCTGAAATTCTAATAATGATGTTGCTGAAGTAATGAATGGTGTTACTGTTGGGGTTGGTCAATAAGGGATGCTGAAGTCGATTTGAATAACAATCTATTCTATTAAACAGTTCACGTCTATGGCAAACATATGCTATGACACTTTGTTGAGTTACAAATACTGATGAAACTTGGGATGAATGACTTTACACTTCAGATAAAATATAATAAAATGAGAAATTATCATACTTAGTATTATTAATAAAAGACCTATATGCATTCTCAATATTCATTTATTTTTATTTTGTCCTCATGTTTATTATATCTCCTTTATGGGGTCTTTTGCTACCCTTTTTTGAAAAATCAACTTTGAAGCAAAAACCATGCAGTTTTGGCATGCAGTATAAATGTGTTATTGTTGCCTATAAAAAGTTGTGCATACTAAACGGCCATGGAAAGTCTCACTCTGATGGATTCAATGAGCCCAATTGTAATCATGTGTTATATTGATAGTCCCTAAAGTAGCCCTTTCATTTGATTGAGACCACTTGTTGAAACTTGATCTCACTGAGGTTTTTTTAGTTCCAAAATAATCATAACTTCATTAAAACTTGACAAGCACAAACTACACCCATGACATTCAGAGGATGTATGGCTTTACTAGTTATATTGACAGTAAACGGGATTACTGAGTGCTCGCATTATATTATGGCAAAAAGAAAACTACAATCTTTGCAGGGACGTTTTTGATACTTAATCAGTGCAGGATTTAATTTCTATGGTGTTCTTCAAGGTCTTGGCGTGTTAGTGTGGCATTTTGAAAGTACTTTTAAGTACTTTTATCAATTCTCAGGTATTCAAAAATGAAACAGTTTAGCAATTAATCCGGTTAAGGAACAAATTGCATCAACTCAACATTTGCTGAAAAGATTTAAGAGACTAAATGGATCATCCCCTACTCTGTATACAGTAGGCTACCTATACAAAAAGGGTTTGATTGGTAAGAGATTACAGTGGTTTTCCTGGTATATTAAGTAACAGGTATTAGCAAAAGCTAGTTCAGATGTAGCCTAAACTACCCTGAATATATTTTATTGCTCACAAAGAAATGTGGAGGACCGAAATATGATGTTGTCTGCAGAAGTACATTTCCTGCCAACTCATTGACCTCAGAATTAGGCAGACAGATCGTGTGTGTGTGTGTGTGTGTGTGTGTGTGTGTGTGTGTGTGTGTGTGTGTGTGTGTGTGTGTGTGTGTGTGTGTGTGTGTGTGTGTGTGTGTGTGTGTGTGTGTGTGTGTGTGTGTGTGTGCACGTGTGCGTGTGCATGTGTATGTGCGGGCATGTGTGTGTGTGTGTGTGTTTTTCAGCATTTTAGTTATTTTATCAAAATACTTAATATGCATTTGATAAAAATGACATGGAGTTTAGCTGTAAAGAGATGATCTGTTTAAATAAATTGACTTTCCTCGCCAAACATATCATAAGAATAAAACCATTTCCAACTCATTCCAGCCTGTGATCAAACGGCTTGGTTTAAAATAACTCAAATGTCTTCTGTGTGATCAACATGCAGTAAGGCGAGCAGGCAGACATGTTTGTTTTTACTTTCAATGCCAGAACAGGTGTTATGCTTTAAGAGGATTAAGGTTATAAAATAATTTCCTAGAACAGAACATAATCATCAATCTGATTACATAAACTCAAGCCGTAAGATAAAAAGAAGCAGTTATTTTACATCTCTGGCATCTAAGTGTGATTGGACTATATAAAAGTCCCGCCGATCCTTAATGGATAAATACACATTTAACCAGCCGTTGTGACCCCTGAACTGCCAATAGAGGATTTCGGGTACTATAAAGTAAAGACCGTAGTGGTTTTTAAACCAACCACGCTATCGAAGATCAGCAAGCTTATTATAGTAAATCTGGTTTTAGAGGATTACCAACGCTCAAAATAGGGTTGAGAAGATGTCTGTGCACAGTAAGCACAGACAGCACGGGCAGCTAGTATCTATTAAGTGAACTGAGACGACCAATATTAATGCTGATGCCATGTGCGATGGCACAGGGTCACTCACTGCTGGGGTCACTCACTGCTGCCAACAGATTAAGAACAGAGAACAGAGATAAACCTTCAGACACACTGCCAGCCCCTAAATACAGTAAAGAGAAGCTTACAGTTGTCAAGTCAAAATCAATAGAATCCCCAAATGTGAAGGTTTATTCGTGTTTGTTCAACATTTGCAATATTAGAGGGTTTCAAAGAGCAGGTGGAGTGATATGGTTGTATGCACAATAATGAACTGTTGAAACTCTTGGATCGCACTGATGATCTGCTGTATAAACTTGATCGTTTGACCAGCATGTGACTGTCATGCAGCAAGGATGTTTGAGGACTGCAGGTGCGTGTGTACACAGTGCATGTTCTGCTCTTCATGTTTAGTAGCCCACGTGCATAAAAGGCTCAGTATTTATGTCTGTTTTTAAAACAGTATTTACACAATGTGTTCACATGATTCTGTGTCTTTTCAGAATAGCCAATAATGGTACCTCAAAAATGTATTTGTGCAATCATTCAGAGACAATTTATTGCTATTTAACACGGCAAAACAAATTAAAAAAAATGACATGCCAACTTGCAGAGGTTGGTATATCTTGTACTTAAATAAAAGTAGACCACAGAGTAGGAATACTCTGTTACAAGTTAAAGTCCTGTATTCAAAATGTTACTGAAGTAAAAGTAAAAAGTATTAGCATAAAAATATACTTAAAGTTCCAAAAGTACTTATTATTGCAGATTGGTCCATTTCAGAATAATATAAATGTTACATGATATTATCAAACCCTTCCTGCAAAAGATAATCAAAGTTTTTATCACAAAAAGGCAAAGAGTGAAAATAGTGTATTAGGTTAAGCTTCAACTTCTTATAATACATCTTGTCCCGAGTGCTACCGGTTGAAGTGAGGTCTCATTAATAACCATCCGGTGGAAGTGGAGAATGGCATGTGTGTGACCGGATAACTTGACACAAACATTAATCACAGCTGTAATCTTATTAGAGGACAGACATGTTGACATGAACACTTCCAGGATATATATTTTTTTTCACACAGCTCCCTAGTTAATATATATGTGATATGTCACCAACGCTATTACATTTAAAAAACAGCTACCAATACAAATTAAATCCTGAATGTCCTTGAATGTCACTCCAAACGGAGACAGGCAAATCCAGGAAGACAAGATAAAAAAAGTAACCAGTAATAGCTCACCTGCATGTTTAACATGCACTCACTCTACTGTTGAACCATAAAGAACATAAAGAAATACAGCATGTCACTTCTTTGTGAATAGGCCATGAACAGCTTTATTTATACAATTACCACACAAGCAGCATAGTGTACCTGTACAGTTCTCTTAAGCTGATTTTCCTAAAAATATTTCACAGTTCTGATATGCAAATCATGTCATGAAAATAAAGCTATGCAAATATAAAAACTTGTATTTATATAAAAAAACATGTATACAACCACAGTTTTTGAAGAAACGGTTGTATGATTTCACAGGGAATGAACATCAATAATTACAGCACTGACATTTTTACCAATATTCTTTCAATTAAAGGTGGGGTAGGTACGTTTCAGAAACCGGCTCGAGATACACTTTTTGTTATATTCCATGGAATGCTCTTAACATCCCGATAGCAATGAATATCTTAAGTGCTTTGACAAAAAATCCATACAAAAATGTCATCTGTAGAAGCCGTTTAGCCGGCCCGACTAAACGGATTGGATGGCCTACCTGCCTGTCAGCATTCCATCGGGGCACAAATGTATCTCGTGCCTTCATTGGTCATGTGCGCGTCCGTGTGTGTTGGAGGAGGGGCTCTATAAGGAAGTGGCAGATTTTCTCCGGTTGTGTATTTTCAAATTCTAGCGATCTCGAGCCGGTTTCTGAAACGTACCTACCCCACCTTTAAACGTGCAGTTAAACAAGGCACAATATAAACATCAATATCAGAGTGACAGTAGATTTCCAGGCACTGTTGATTGATTTCGAAAAAAGGAACAGTCTCAAAGCACCGTAACACACCATGAGATCACACACACAGCATGACATACAGGGGATTGTGTGACTGTGGCCATGGACTGTAGGTTTATGTGGTCAAGCTGCTGCATTTGCAACATTTCTACAGACATGTGGGAAAATCACACGCACGTATGAGAATCAAATGCTACAAGCAACCATCTCCCTGTAGAGGGTTAAGTGTTTGCTCAGTGTTTCACTTAAGACAAAAAAGAACAGAATTCCCTGTACGGATTAAAACATGTGTTCCTAGTGTTTTAAAAACATATTTAGGGAAACTGGATCTATGTACATCTGCCCTGAGTTATCTGGCTCCTGGTCATATAGGAACTGTCTGAACACGTTGTACACCATCTCCCTGCTCAGAGTTATATTCCTCAGCTGATCCTGGTGTTCTGCAGGCATGAGAAATGTCAGCTGGTAGTCAGCCAGGAGCGACTGGTTCCTGTGAGCAGAGGAAAACAGAAGTTCACACCACTTTTCAGTCAAATGCACAATGACAAAAAGCCCACTCTATTTATGCAGCTGAAGTGTACATTTTAGTGCATAAGCATTCGAGTGTGATGTGTGTTTACCGGAAAGCATATATGTCTGCTTTCGAGAAGTATCGTCCGAGAGCAGGGGAGGATCTGTAGAGGTCAGCCAGCTGGGTGGGGCAGGTTGACACAAGCAGAAGCAAACAATGAAGTAAAAGGTTTTGGCAGATAAAGACCTACACTTTCAATAGACTGTGCGCTCTACTCTGCCACTTAGGGCTCTTATATTCGCTGTAAGAGAGCAACAGCAGCTATGAACAGGTTGTTGTCTTTCAGTTAAGAATGAACTCATCCAAATAATGATCAATTGTGAGTTCTGGATGAAGTTGGCTATGCAGCTCTCTCACTTAATACAACTAAATATAGAATATAAAGTGTGAACTGCAGTTTTAAAAACAGTTACAAATAAAATGAAGGTATCTGAGACTCTGTAAAAGTTTTCACATTGGAAGCAAATAAACCTAAATAGATCTGTACAACCTTTTAAAATATAGTTGTATTTAAACTCGTATTCATTCGTATTTTGTCCATAACTTGTTAATATATGTTTTTAAATGAAAAAAATGATGTTGCTTGTTATGAAATGTGCAAAACACTGTAAATAGTGCCTCTACAATATCATAACTATTCAGTTAGTTGTTACATGGTTATACATATTAAGCCATTATATGGGAGGCATCACATCAGTTCCCTATTTGTCATAAAGATAGATACTGATGCAATAGAATGTTTCTAGTCATATGTTATATTGTTTCTTACTTAATATACTGAATTATAACCACAAACTGATTTTATTAAGTACATCATTTGAAATAAATGGTAAAAACCTTTTCTCGAAGTTCACCGGCGAGTGTTTGGCTCTCGTTGGAGGACATGGTGAAAAGTTCCTCAGTAAAGACCAGATTGGGCAGCTGAAAGCTCCCATTGAAACACTGAGGAACTTGAAACGTCGAGGGATCAAAGATCTCATCCTTGTCCTCATGAATCACTGTTCAAAGAGAGAAAACGAGAATCTGTCAAAGCCTTGGCACAGATCAGATAATAATAAACACAATAAACAACACACCCATCATGCAACCTTACCTGAGCACAGAAGCATTGAAATGATAATCACAGCAAAGATGAAGAAAAATAAGATGATGATGGCCATCCACAGTTTGACTCTCCAGAAGATAAGCTCATTCAGCTCTCCCTTTATCCTGCACACGACACTTGTCTAAAAGCATAATGAAATTACTTTGTCACAATAGGGCTTCACTTTTTCACTTAGCATTTCATGTTGAACATGGTTTAAGTAAGAGATAACACTAAAAGCATAGACAAACTAGTTTATGTCGCTGAACCGTCCTCTTTTGTGTCCGGGGGATGCATGGGGAAATAATTTGTTATCACATTATAACAGAAACGTTACACTTCCTTTATTCCAAGTATAAGAAGAAATGCCCCAGAAACGACATGTTTACATTATAATTTCTTAACTAAGAGTCTCCATACCTCTTGAGGAGTGTGGATTTTTTCCAGATTAATTTGAGTTTCCACTGCATGGTCAGAGGCCACTGTCCCCCAATTACAACCAGAAGTCTGAGAAAAAGACACAGCATGCAACTGTCACTCTCATCTAAGGACAGTGTGATTTTTTTTCTCTGGCAGGAATGATGAAAATAAGTGAGTAAAACAAGTTGTTGCCACAGAACACACTACATATTTATTACATACATACACATACTGAAAACTTGAACACAACTTTGATTCAAGCTCACCTGTGCAGAAAGCAACCCGTCTTCCTCTCCTACATCAGTGATCCTGTAGGCCGCACCATCTCCGTTACCTGCTGTCACCTAGGAGCAGGCAAATATTGGGGAATAAATTAAATTCTTTATATATATAAATAATGATTATATTATCCCAATTTGGGATTAATAAAGTATATAACTATATCTCAATTGTACATAGATCAGCTATTAAATATAAGTTTCATTAGTTAGTTACCTTGAAAAAACAAAGAAAGATTAGTTATAATAGTTAATTATCTTGAAAAAATAAAAGTAAAATAAAAGTGCAGACACAGGGTAGCCTATAGATATAGTATAGTCTGCCTATAATTAACATCATAAACTTGCATTATATTGTAATTATTATTAGCCTAGTAAAATATTATTAGTCCTCTTCTGATTAGAATTGCCTCTACACTTTTAAACCCTTTGAACTTACCTGTTCTTTAGACAAATATGTTGCTCCATGGTTCCCATTAGTCTTGGTCTGCAGCTCGATGTCCATGCTTGCTTCTTACTGCCAGTTCCAAATGGAAGCAGTCCTAACCCGGAAGTGTCAATGAGCTACAACTTTTAATAATGAAACCGAACTGTCAGCATAAACGTCCCAGATGTGGTTCAAAAAGGCAACAATTCCTCTTAAACAAACAGGTCACGAGTTCACATTGTAAGGTGTGACAGCTCGTGGGAACGTTTTTGTTTGGTTTTGAGGCGAGGAAATGTGTTTCTTCTCTCGCGGCTCGTCCTCTTCCCAGCCTGTCAGGTGAGTGAAGGAAGGAAGGAAGGTGTTGTAGGCGTTGTCAAGAAACAGTGGAATGTTAACAAACATGACAACGTGACACAACCGACATTACATGGAACTACAGTGAGTGTACTGCGAGTCACAGCCAGCCTTACTGTAAATACAACTTGCGTTATGAAGTTAAATAAAATGGAATCTACCGAGCAAACACTTCTTACTGTTGCTTTGTATTTGAAGTGTGCATACCACGTGATCTATTTTCCCCAGGTGAAGGTGTCGAAGATTATACGATTTGAATATTTGCTTGAAAGTTTCCTAATTATTAGATTAGAAACGTGTACTTTTTACAGTGAATAATGTGTTATGGTGCGCGTATCACCTCTTGCTACGCTATACAAATGTTACAAAAATGTAGCCTACTTACAGAAACAATTTTTTTTTTAAAGAACAAGGGCTTCTGGATAAATGAACGATATTTTTTTTACATGAGATCTTGGCATTCAAGTTAAATGTCAAAAATACAATGCTGAGGTAAAACATTTGCTATGTTTGCAATTCTCAATGGTCACCAGTAGAGACAACGGTTAAAAAACTTATTTTGTCCATGTTTTTATAACGTACAAATAATGCCCTCAGAAAAAGGCATATATGATCATAATAAGATTAGCTAATATGTTGATTAAAGAAAATTCAATATATGATATAGGCCTACTGAGATTTCTTCAAAAATATGTCACATGAGTAATTGCCTATAGATTAGTCTAATCTTCTTATTAGACCTCGGCTCAGATTGAAAATGGTAGATAATGATGTGACTTCGATACAAATAAATATATCAGGGTGTTATATTTCCAACCATAACGGGTGCAATAAGGCTGTTAATCTAGAGCTGTGTAAAACTGCCAGTCCTAACACCCAGACACAGTCCTGCGATGTTCGCCCAGGGAAAGTGTTGATTCACATTTGGGTGTTCCATATAGGGGTGCAGCAGCTTAAACAATGCTATCCACTATCAGCATCAGCAACCTGTATTAACTATAAAATCTTAACTTTTTTAAATAATCATCTCACAGGAGATGAAAATGACAGATGTTCATTTCAATGAGAATTTGACTTATTTCAACCCCAATAATTCTCCAAACACATGCAATGTCATCCTTCCAGAGAAAGGAAGTTTTATTGTCTTAACATTGCTGCGCACAATTGCAGAGGACCCAAGCCTCTCCGCAGAAGCATTGTCATTTTTTGTAGAATACAAAATGAAAGACAAGCACATTACATCAAAGGAAAACTAGATTAGCATTTACATCATTTCAACCTTAAGTGATTTGGTATGAGAGAATATTTTATATATCTGCTAATATATATATATATATATATTTGTATGTAGTCTAATAATATTTAGCTTTTTGGGTATCAGCATTCCCAAAGTCCTTTGTACATGACAGATACTTCTGACATGTAAGTGTACTCTTAACAATGTCTTTGATTTGCAAAGAAGAAAAAGCAATTTCTCGAAAAAATAGGAATCTTCTCATGAAGACTTGATTCGATATGACAACATCCCTCTCGCGTGATAGTGGATGCTACATCAACCTTGATGCTGATTTCCAAATGCAGGGAATAGCTGCTTCTGATAACTCTCCAGTGTTTGTAGACCTGTTCTGAGAGACGGTCAGGAGAGGGCGACAGAGGGATTTATGAAGAGCATGTACCACGTCATTTAAACAAATGATCTTGGAGTATTTTAAGAGATTTCTTAATCAAAGCAAAACATAATTTCTTAATTTTCTTTTTCATAGTTGACACCAAGTGTTGCCTCCTTAGTGCTCTTCCTGAGGCATCTCCTCCATCTCAACCTCGCCCTCTATCTGCATGGAAGTGCTAGGCTCTGAAGGCTGCTCTTCCTCCTCCATGACCTCCACGTTCTGGGTTTGTTCTGCTTCCTGCTCTTCCTCTGGATGTCCCATGCAATCTGGGTCACTCTGTGCTACCTCATCCTCTGTTTGTTCACAGTCCTTGTCCTTCTCTTCAGCTTCATTCAGACTAGCTGGCTGTCCATGTTCAACAACGTGGTCCCCATTTACTTTTGGGCCATAGAGTTCACATGGGGACTGAGCACCCCCGATGACTCCTATTTCCTCTCCAGTTGACCTTCTGTGCCGTCTTGTGGGTGGGCGTCTTTTGAATGATAATCTTGCACGGGTCTGTGTGGAAACAACAGTTTAGCATAACAAAAACATTTGATAACTTTGACACAGCTAAGAATCCATATTCAACATCAATTTATTCATATCAAATTATTTCTGTCAGTGGCAGCATATGCGTGAGAGCGCCGCACAAAATGGTATCTAGGGACTCTAACTAGGCTAAGGGGATTACATCTTCAATCCCCCATCGCAGCAGCACTCATGCACTACAGGGGCATCTTGGTCCGGCTTATCCAAGGACTGCTTGAAGACAAGATGCAGAGCACACGCTGAGAAATACGTCAACGAGGAATGGGATCATGTGTCCGGTTGTGACGACACAACTCTGTCGGTGGATAGCGTGAGAAGCACATACAGGGCCTAAATATGGCAGCAGCTTGTGTTTTTCATTTAATGGCCCAGGAGTTTAAATTTGCACACACAAAAAAATGCAAATATGACATTAGACTACCAACAACGCAAAACAAAGCTTAGAAATTATGATATATGGTGCTCTTCAACATGACACATATCACAACAATTCAAGTGCATTATTAGGAAACGTTGTAACAGATAGCTCAGGTCTATTTATCCTGGTTACCTTGTTGAAGTTGGGCAGCGGGATGCCTTCAGGAGGGCTGTCAAAGCTGATGGGATCCTCCTCTTCACTGGACAGATGTGAGGTCAGCGGGCTGTAGGGGACAATGGGGGACAACGGGGTGGGCTGGAGCCTCACCTCAGGACTCTTGGGTGAAGGCAGCAGAGCAGTGGGCGACAGGGCAAGATTTGCCTACGAGAAAAAGAAGATCCTGAAGCATGGGCACTATACTCTCTTTAGAACATTGTTTTTAATAAGACTAAATTGCAAAACAGTGTAAAATGTATTTAAGCATCACTTTTCAAAGTCACATGTTTTTAGAGAACGAGCCATACATTCTACAATATAGTAATTCTATTTTGAAATATAACAAATAAGTAAAGGGAATATTAATCCATGCCATGTTAATTCAAACATGGATATATTAAAATAGAGATGAATTACACCTTAAAATATCTAGCTTTTGTTAAAAAAAACTAGTAAACGGATGTGCAAATAGGACTTTACTCAGCTTGCACCCGTCACCATCCTATTTTGTAAACTCACCTGCTCTACATACAGCTTGTAATTCTCTTTTAGGTGTTACAAACAACACCGGTCATATTCACACTAAGAACTAAAGTACATAAGAGCTCAAATTAGTCTCCAAAACATTGGTTACGGTTAGATTAGAGTATCCTACCTCCACTGGGGAGAAGAGGAAGAGGGAGAAGCGGCAGCCCTTTTGTCCCATGGCTGCCCACCGTGTGAATTGCTAACTAATGGAACGATGGTGGTGGAAAAGGAAAGAGAAGTTGGAGCCTCACTAGAGGCTAGGTGGCCTGTGATCCCATTAGCTCATTTATCTGAGCCGATTGTGGCATCCAGGACAAACCCTTCCCCTTTCTCTCAGCATGCGATGAGCTCAGGCACCAGTGGCAACTGAACAGTGGGGGGCAGTAATGCTTTACATGGTAAATGGTTCCTATTTCTCTCGCAAAATATTTAAATGTAAGATGCACCTACCTGAAGTTTCTCAATAATGGAGGAGTTCTTGGTCTTGACATTAAAGGGATTTGGTGAGATGACAGCTTTCTGCAAGAAACCAGTCAGACAAATAATGAAAAGACAAAAATCACAAAAACATCAGAACCCCCCTTTTAAGCACGGAAAGCTCATCCTGACTTGCAAGCGCATTTACCACATTACGTCTGAATATTAGAGATTAAATTGAATATTATAGATTTAATTAATTAATCAACTATTACAGTACATGCTTGTTATGTATATATTGTTGCACTACTACTGTGTCTTGAGCTCTGGTTTGTGTGAAAGAAAGATAGGTTGTTGTAGTTTGAACAAGAGCAGCACTAACCCACTGAGGCTCTGACTCAGATCAGGGGAGCACTGGTTCAATTCCACCTCGACAGCCACTGCATGTCACCGTGTCCTTGGGCAAGACACTTCAACCCAAATTGATCCAATGGGGATTGCCCACAGGATTGAGTGAATCGTTTTGGGTAAAAGCGTCTAACACAAGTAACAATGTAATGTGAACAAACACATTCCCAGTGAAGAACAAATGGATAAATTGTCCATTTGGCCACAATACACTGTCTACTGTTGAAATATAATCACAATGAAAAACAATAAGAAGATCCCAGCCTGTTTCCTGGACCCTGCCTTTGTGTATACAGAAGACCAATTTGTAGCTTATGTGTCAGAAAAGGAGGAAAATTACTTACATCTGATTCTTCATTGTCATCTTTTTGTTTTTGCAGCTTGAGCAAGCAAGGTGGCGTTCTTCGAAATCGCAACTGCAAACAGGAAGCAGAAGGGATGTAAATACAATATAATATCAATATCAGTCCATTATGTCTTCACTAATTAATCTATAAGTATGTATAGAAAAGTTACCTCGCCCTTTGAGCCGGGCATTGGTAAAATGTGACCTTTGAACCTTCCAGCCAGCTCAGCCACAGAGGGCTTGGATGGAGAATCCTTTTGGAAAATAAAATCATTTTTATCAAACATATGTTACTTTGCACATTTAAAACTGGAGAATCTTATTGGAAAAAAAACTGATTATGGTACTTAGGGCAAGTGCATTTTATGACAATACATTCACATTAATTAAAGGTGGGGTAGGTAAGTTTGAGAAACTGGCTCGAGATACACTTTTTGTTATATTCCATGGAATGCTCTTAACATCCCGATAGCAATGAATATCTTAAGTGCTTTGACAAAAAATCCATAAAAAATGTCATCTGTGGAAGCCATAGTACTGTAAAAAGCACGACCAATCATCTGAGCCGGCCCGGCTAAAGTAACTGGATGGCCTACCTGCCTGTCAGCCTTCCATCTGTGCACAAACTTATCTCGTGCCCTCATTGGTCATGTGCACGTTCGTGTGTATTGGAGGAGGGGCTCTGTAAGGAAGTGGCAGATTTCTTCCGGCTGTGTATTTTTAAATTCTAGCGCACTCGAGCTGGTTTCTCCAAAATGACCTACTACCCCACCTTTAAACGTGCAGATTTTGAAGCCATATAAGATGTTTTAAGATAAAGAACACGTTTTCACTTCCCTCTTTTTAAAAGGAAAAAGCAGACGGGTTGAGAAACATAGCAGAGAGGAAGGGGAAAATGGAACCAACAAAAAACAACTTCGGTTCAATACTGTCCTTGTAGGAACTCATGTCTTCTACTTAAGAGTGTTTGTTTTGGGTTTGGAAACAGGAAGTGAGCCCCTCTCTGCACAGCTGTTCAACATCACCCTGCAGCCTGTGACAGGAGGGTCCTGTACTCGAAGCCTCACACTGTTATCACTTCTTGGCCCCTTTACTTTGGTCTCTCCCACTATTCCCAAGCTGATTGCCAAACTCCCCCCCCCCCCCCCCTCCGTGCTGCCCTTTAATGACTATTCACCCACTTCACATATCTGTGGCCTTAGTGATAAGTAAGCTGAAGGCTGTAATACACACAGATGTGAGCTCTGAAAACAACACTCAGTTTTATTCTGTTTT
Source organism: Pseudochaenichthys georgianus (assembly GCF_902827115.2). NCBI lineage: Eukaryota > Metazoa > Chordata > Actinopteri > Perciformes > Channichthyidae > Pseudochaenichthys > Pseudochaenichthys georgianus. Next base: position 15,138,524 of record NC_047515.1, read on the forward strand.
TTCGCCACATGTTTGGACTGTGCAAATTCTCTTGCATCATGTCGCTGTTATTTAATGAGTAGTATAGTACAGTCACTGCGTATGGTGCTCCACCCTTTCCCTTTCTGGGTTCAATGCTGCATTTCATTTCCATTCTACTTTTATTGACCACTAAAAAGCTTGTGCGTCTCCTCACAGCTGGTAATTCTGTCACATTTCCTGGGTGTGCACTCCTCCCTCTCTGCACTCCATGGAATCATGAATCTCCCAAGATTCCCAGATACAGGCATTCCATATTTTAATCACAAGGCTTTATTTTCATTTTCTCCCCTTGTTCTCAACATGACCTCACCACCATGCTACCTCCACCCAAATGTATTACAGCATCAGCTAGCCCTGCAGTGCCTCTCAGTCCTAATCCACATCCCAACCGTTTTCCTGAGTTCTCCTTTCTCATCCGTGATTAATAGTAATCACCAGGGACCACCCACCCTCCACACCATTATGTTGTAACCTCTAATTGTTTAACTCTTTCCTGTCGTCTAAAAACAAATGCCTCCTAAAGTGCAAAATACCTACAGTAGTCACAACGGTGCAGGCAAATGAAGGTTTCACATTTTCTGAAACGTTATTGAAAAGACAGACAAGAGCAATCTCTAACACCTCCCTCATATATCATTGCTTTCTTTCTTCATAAGTTAACTTGTATATAGACTCGTATTGCACTATTCCATTTTTTCTCACTTTTTTAAAAACAATTTTTCTTTTTGTATTACTTTTAATATTGTCTGCTTACAGTATCTGTATTATTGTGTTGCATTGTTGGAGAAGCCTGTGCCCTAAGATTTTCAACTACATAATTACTCTGTAGCTATGTTAGTTTGACAATAAAGAACCTTGAACCTTGAACTTCTATTCCTGACATAGGTTAAACAGTATTTAGAAGTATGTTGAGTGACCTCTAGCTCTGACCTCTAGCCAAGATTAGGGCTGCTCGATTATGGCAAAAATCATAATCTCGATTATTTGGGTCAATAATTGATATCACGAATATTAAAAACGATTATCCATTTACTTTGAAAACATCAATTTATAATAAAAAAAAAAAATGTGAATAGCATGTTTTTAACAGTTGATTACCCTGAACTTTAAGTATAATACGATGTTGTATTTGAGTGTTGCCTCTGTGTTTAGTGTCCTGTCTGTAACTTTGTGTGGTAATAAAAAAAGTAAAATAATCGTTTTATTTTGATTATGTTGTTTTCATAATCGTTGCAAGCCAAAATCGTATTTGCGATTAATTGAGCAGCCCTAGCCAAGATGACATTTTAGATATTTTTATGATTTTAGAACTTATCATACTTAGCTATATGAAGATGTGAAAGTCTTTGTTAGCATTACAAATTCAACAACTTTGTAGTTTAAGAAGAAGTCCTTTCAGATCCATTAATATCCTTCCATGCGTCCGTTTCAAAGCCAGCTCTTATCTTTAATTAGCTTCTTCATAGAGAATTAAAATAACGTCAGACTCAATGCAAATACATCACTGCTTCTCAAATTCACTGACCATGCATACAGAATACAAGGTGAGAAATGCAAGTGTATTTAAATGGTGTAGGAATGTATAACATCAACACATCCACTGTTTCTTCAGAACTACATTCTAGCGTAGCATTTTTTTAGTTTGTTACTGCTTTATCTGCTATATTAAAAATATCAATGTCTTTGTTAAACCAAATTATTTCACTAAGATGTTAAAAGGGACATTACTTAGAGAAAACATAGGGCCCTAGAACTAAACATGGTAAAGCAGCGTTCAGTTATTATGCTCCAAATATCTGGAACAAACTCCCAGAAAACTGCAGGTCCGCTGCAACTCTTACTACCTTTAAATCCAGGCTGAAGACTTTTCTTTTTGTCGCTGCTTTTAATTGAACTATTCACATCTTAAACTGCACTGTAACTTTTATCCATGTATTTTTTCTTTTACTGATTTTAAATGCCATTTTCTTAATGTCTTTCATTTTTTGTAAAGCACTTTGAATTGCCTTGTGTTGAAAAGTGCTATATAAATAAACTTGCCTTGCCTCTGTTGGTTATCAGTGTTGTGCATGTTTAACTCAGCTGGGACCCTAGTGCTGTGGAAGAGTGGGAAACTTTGGTTCACTGCAGGAGAGCAGGGCAGACTATTTCTGGGGCTCGAGGCCTGGGAAAAAGCCCCAGAGCTGTGCAGGCAGCCTGGATCACATCTCTGTAACCCCTCAGCTCCTCAGAGAGGGTCCCTGGATATGCTACACCACATCTGAAACATGCTGTAATCTAGCATACAGAGCAGTTGAGCATGTCTAAACAAGGAACATTTTCTTTTTTTAAGTCTTCTTAGAGCAGTGCCTTTTCCATGTGTTTCAAGTAAAAAAAAAAAAGTCTCTGTCGACACTAAAAAAAAAGAAGCTATTTCTGAACTCTGACTTTCATGGAATTAAATTGTCAGATGTAGCAAGTTTTAAAGTAACACATACAGTAAAGAGTTAATTATTGAGAGAGCTGTTATTTAAGACAGTTTTACTTTATATAATGCATAAAGCATGACAGAAAAAGTGCATGCTTGTGGAAACACTGGTATTCAAATGAACAGTGAACAAGTGAACAAGTGAACTTGGTCGATAGTAAAGAACTAGTTTGAATCGCCAGGCCATTTTGGAAAAAAATAATGTGGTTCACTCACGGATGATACTTCATTTATAGTGCAGTACATTGGCCCCACTGTGAACACTAAAGTGTGCATTGATACTGTTGACTGGCTGTCTTTGATGTCCCTAAAGTGGTGGTATCAAAAAAGACATTGTGGCATACAGCAATGAATTATTCGCTCTTTAAATCACATGAGAAAGTCTATCCCCAAACGTGACAAATCAAGGTTGTTTGGCACTAGATGCTTTACTTTCGAAAACCAAAATACTACCATAAATAACTTAAAGCCAAGCCAAGTTGTAGCCAATTAAAATAGGCTACAACCTTATAGTGACACATGTTAAAGGATTAATTCACCCACAGAATGACCATTTATGCATCAATTACTCAACCCATGTTACATAGGTTTCTTGAAGGAAACATTGTTTTTCTTGCATACTTTCACAGTAAACCAAGATTTTAAAAACTTATAAAAGCATTTATGAATTCAAGTAAATTGGGGCAGCATTCAACAACACCAAAAATATAATTAAAATCCATTTAGCTCTCACACAATTCACGCAGTCCAATTTAAGTCAGATGTATTTGGTTTCATACTTTCAACAAATGCATTTACACTAAATGGGTAGATCAGGGTCTGGAAAGCACATGTCTATCATGTTATGGTATAAACAGAATGTCCATACCACCCACTCTTAATAAATGACAATGTTTTTATTATTAATAACCTGTTTTGTTGATTTAAAAAAAAAAAGTGACCTCCAATATGGCTCACACATGAGCCTTAAAGCCTCTAAAGAAGACGGTGGTAAAAGTTCAGCGTAAATGTGAAGCAGAGAGTTGCAGGGAAAAGTGTGTGCATCCTCAGTGAGCTGTGTTTGGATAAGTAAAGGTTAATCCCAATGTAACCAGCGTCTTCATTTCCAGGCTGTGGACGGAGACACGAGGTTTACTGTATGACCGGCAGATGTGGAAAGAGAACAGAGACTAACAGATCCCACAAAGCCTGCTATTGTCCATTCCTGTTTCCAGGGGCAAGGAGAAGAAGCACATGATGTTAGTCTCGGTAAGTCCTAACATATCTGCTTGATACAACAACGGCGATCAGAGAGCAAGAGACCATGTCATCTGCTATGGAATTGATAAAGATGAAGTCAGGATCTCTACCCCTTCACTAGGAAGTCTCAATCCCCATAAACTCTTGCTGTTGAGCCCCACACAGTAGGAATCTGTCAAAGTGCAGATAAATAAAGCACACCAAAGCACAGCTGTTGAGCCAGTGCTTGTTCAATAAGATAACCAAGCGTAATGGCTTCAGTTCGAGTCTGCAGACTTTGTTTTCACAAGTCGGCGTGTTCTGCCAGGGGGAAAACCATCGGAGAGCAGCTCCCTTCTGCCTACACTTGTTATGAGGTAAGAGAGCAGAGAGGCACCTTCTCGCTCGCTTCCTTTCCAGGAAAACATGATGTGTTTTTGGACTGGACCTCATCTGAATATCTCACTTTTCCACTGTATTTAAATATTTATATAAATGTGATGTGTGGAAGTAGAAAGACCTTCAATCAGAGGAATGAGGTAAATGTACTCTCTAATCTACGAGGCATTACAGCCCCTGCCTCAAGGTAAATGGGAGGTGCAGCAGACTATTAATGTAGGGTGAAATATGGTATAAAATAATAAGCATCTAGAGAGAAGAAACATAAATCCAGATGACCTGAGCATAGAAAGCTGCCTAATAACGCGATGAACAATGTGTCACAACAACACAAGAGGTGTTGTAGATATGCTTTTTGCAATTTGACTGGCAAATTATGAAGAGAAGAGAACAGATGAGGAGCCAGGCAGCCTGATATTTCAATGTGATGTATACCGTGGCTGAACTATTGTGCAATACAAAGGGTAATGGAGAATGAATGATGGGTGAGAAAAGATATCAGAAAATGTAAACAGCCCACAGCAGACACTACGTCCTCCAAATCTTCGAACGTAAGCAAGAAAACATTGATACAAGCATCTGTTGGGGATTCTACTCGGGTATTCTCATCCACTCTGATCCAGCAACCACAAAGACACAAACCATCTGGACAGTGGATCAGATTGTTGACGTAGAGGCAGAGTATCAAAGACATGGGATGACTTAATTCAGTAAAGCCTCGCACCTTCCCTACAAGATCCATCGCCACAGGCTTTGGCATCCATTCATTCATGGCAGGCTTCGGACATTGCATACTTTACAAATATAAAAACACTCTAAAAAGGGACCACACCATAATCATTTGTTTTATTTTTGATAAAAATGCATTTTGCTGATAACATTGATGATTTTGTCTGCACAAAAAGGGTTTGAAAGAATGTCACCTATAAAGTACAAGCAGCATGCATCACTTAATGTGTTTACTTTCTGCCAAAAAAGGAAATAAAGAGCATGGCTCAATGCCAAATTTAGAAGAGGGTGGTTTGAGGGGGGGTGCAGGCGGTAGTTGTGCAGTTCTGCAGGGACATTTGGAAGCGGGTTATAAAGATGATTATGTTTCTTCAGAGTTTCTACCTTGTCTGCACATATTGGCCCTCGGTAGACTTAAACTACAGAGACTAAATTCAACTTGTTTGACAATCTGCAGATGTCTGAGGCAGCTTAAAGTCTGACGCAGGCTGCTTCATTTTACATGAGTCCATCTATGACATAACTTCCTTGAAGCCAACAGCATGTGTGTTTTTCTCGCTATCTGTTCTCCCACCCAGGCTATCTCTTTGCCCCACACTGCTGCAGACTGAAGCTCAGAGGGGCCGGCCCCTTGTTCTTGATAGCAGGACTCAAGAGAAAAAACACACTTCACATATAGTGGGAATGCCTATAATGGCGACAAATCATAAAAAAAAAAATGTAAGAAAATAACATAAATGGCTTCGCAATAAAAGGCAAAACCGGAATTATGTATTAGGTTTTATGAACCATTTTATTCGTCGTACAGATGATGCACTAATCCTCCAACCAGCCAAGCTTCCACGCAGGGAGATAAATACAGGCAACATGCCAATGAGTAAAATAAATTCAAAAAACTACAACAAAGTTTGATATTTTAGAATAACCTCAGGGAATCACACATTTGCTATAAACTAGTTGAATGCTTCGTCTGCATCTGTGTACACTGCAATCTCCAAAAATACTGTGCTTTCGAAGTTTAAAAATGTATATATATATATTGTTTGTGAGAGTGTTGGAAAGTTCCAATGTCTCACATGTCATTCAGAGTACGCAGTAATACAGAGACAAATGTTTGTTACCAGTATGAATGTTAATTGTGAACTATAAGCAGTTTTGTTTTACTTAATTTAATTAGTATGTATCCCTGAGGCTCATTGAAATATGTTTAATTAATCTCCAAAATGATAAAACATTTGCAAAGCCGCGTTTTGAAATGTGCAGTGTTTACATTGAACGTAGGTTCTTTCTTTATCTTTTATTAATGCAATTCAACATATTACCATTGCTAACTGGAGATATATTTTAATGTCTAATGAGTTCCAAATAAATTAATATTCTTAAAGAAACTAAGTTGTGTTTTCCGATGAAAGCAACATTTGATAATTCCCCAAACTAGTTTTAGTTTTGAACCTGGTACCGTAACCTGGGAAACTAAATATCTTGTGAAACAGTGCAGACAAACAGAAGTAACTACGGGGGAAATATATTTTTTTGTTTGCCTTTCTTGTTCAATTGATTTAGAAATAACAAGCATTGTAAAGTGCTGATTTCAAAAGGGACATATTTTTTCAGCAGATATGTGAAAAGAAGACAGGAAACAAGATAAAAAGACAAATATCAGATAAGAGTGAAGTTGTTCACAGGATATTCTGATTAAACAAGCCACAACAGGAAGCATCAGGGGAATCTGAGTTTTCTAAGTCACATGAGATGCTGGTGGTTTGTTATCACATCACTATGTCTATCCAGCCGATCTTATCATGGCTCAGAACTGCATTATCTGTCAAATCAGATAACATTAAATACATTCTATGCAGCCTCTTCTGAGCACAGATCCAACCATAACTGTACCGTGACTTAGAGAACGGGCTTGAGTTTCGTGGGCTTTCCTTGATGCTGATGCTTTACATTCCACTGAGCTTCACGGTCACTTAGGTGTCTGTTTTATGTTAGGGACAGAGTGAACCATTCATACTGCCCTCAAACACATACAGCTTATTATAAAACAGACGAGTCAAATCAAGCAATCTGATTGGTTCTTAGCCGTGAGCGTATACCACGGGTAGAATTGTAAGTTACTTTTCACAACAAGTCAGTATCCCTCCGCGTCTGAGAAAAACAATAGGATACCGTTGGGTTTGCTTTTCATACTGGAACAAGAAAGCAGCGGAGAAATAACGTTGCAGAAACCCTCCTTTTTACACAGCGGTCCAGACATAGACATCAAACGGCAAAACATATTCTTTGTGCAGTTCCTTTGGCATTAGGGCAGGGATATCTAGATACTTTCCAAGGTTTGACATAATGAATTGTGCTACTTTTAAAGCAAGCAACGATGTTTTCAAATATGTAATCAAAGAGGTCCACAAAAACACTATCGGCCAATTAGATTGCTTGATTTGACTTGTCAGTTTTATAAATATATTTACATTTCTTCCGTTACGGAACAAACTTACAAAGCATAAAATGGAAACATTTAAGATTAACTTCGACCTCCGGGGAGGTCTTACTATGGAAGAGTGGATTGAGGAGTGCCTATCTCCAGAAAAAAAAGCTGTGATATAATGAGCATATACCACGGCCTGTCGTGAGCTATTGCTTAAATATAGAGCTTCAGCAGATACCTCAGACTGCATCCGTCCCTCACTGGTGATGTCTATAAGGATGGGAATACACAAACAAACACTAAATCTGCGACATGATTTGAATTAAATTCAGGAGACAACATTTAGTCCGTCTCACAAAAAGCAACTAAAATATGATTTTTCACTTTTATAACTTTGCTAAAAAAACAATCTATTTTTTTAATATTTAAAACTGACCTTTTCTTCACTTCAGAGTGCTAAATATCTCATGTTTAAGCATGGAATATTTAGGAAGAAGGTGCGACTGGTGACAGTGGTGCCATGGGAATTTCAAAATAAAGGCGCATCATCATGTTCTCTTGTTTTTGGATCGTAGACCATTGAATCGTCACATATCCATACCGTGTTTTGTTATAACCCTTATTTTAGCAACACAAAGCTTTAAAAGTAAACTTTTTATTTACTTTGACACTTTCCTACAAACTGATTTTAGTGGTATTGACTGTAACGCAAGTAAGAGATGTATTATAAGTAGAAGGGATAGAAGCATTAACAATAATATTAATAGTGGGACTCTAGGTAAATTACATATTTTAAAAGGAAATTTGGAAAAAACTGCCTCATTCGCAAACGTCTGGCTGGTAGAGACTGAGTCCCTCTGTTATTGGTCTCTTAACTTTACTATGGATTACATAATAAATGTGCACACCATATGGTTGGCAAGGAGATCCCAAATACTCACTCCTCTAGCTGCGGTGTTGTTTTTCCATCAAAGGAAAACCACACACACACACACACACACACACACACACACCACACACACACACACACACACACACACACACACACACACACACACACAACACACACACACACACACACACACACACACCACACACACACACACACACACACACACACACACACACACACACACCACACACACACACACACACACACACACACACACCACACACACACACACACACACACACACACACACACACACACACACACACACACACACACACACACACACACACACACACACACCACACACACACACACACACACACACACAACACACAACACACACACACACACACACACACACACACACACACACACACACACACACACACACACACACTACAGTATGTAAACTTTCCAGTTCGTCATCTAAATAGCTTTTTGTTGCAACACAGGAAACACAACATTTTAGAATTTCCATGCGTCAATCTGCTTTAAGGCACGCCTAAGGCAGCTGTAAATTCATTTGAACACGAACAGCTAATTTCAGAAATTAGAAACTCAGCAGAATTTAAACATTTAATATGTGATGTCACCAGAGGTCTAAGCTGAGGCAGTTTTGAAGACGGGGAATGTGAGACTGACTTTACAGACTAGTTTAGTGCTTGTTGGCATGTGCTTTAGGCAGAATGCAGCAGGCAAAAATACCTATCCATCTCAAACTGCAGTAGACAAAAGTGTCTCACTCCAAACAGCTTACATCTGCAGAGCTCATCCATTTTACATCCATTGCAGGTGTCAAGATTGTTACTGGTATGGACATTCTCAGACTGAAAGCAAAATATTAGCGCAAAACTCAACCAGGTGACAGATTTCACCTAACTTGTGAATGTGACAAGACTCAATAAGTATTGCTTGGGTGTCACCAATGAATGCAAGCTAACATTTATAAGAAAATAGTTCCTGTTCACAACAATGTCAGTGGACTATATTGAGTAACTGTTTTGTAATTTCTGAAAATAAATTTATGTTTTTCTGATATTGTTAAGACAACTTATCGTTTAGTTTAAATGTACATTGCAGCAGTGCTACCGACTGATATATCTTTTAGTAAAAACTGGTGAGATTTGGGCTGGGAAAGAAAAAGTTTGAGTCACCAATCATTGTTGACCCTGATGCCTCCCTCTCATTGTTACACTTAATGGAGCAAACAACTTGAACTCATACAGACTAACTATATCAGAAACAAAAGATTTTGTAGGAAATTCACCCCTCCTTCTTCTTATCATAGTTTTAATCTTTCCTGATTTGGGTGCAGTCCAAATTCTTTTATGGTTTTAAATTGAAGCTGAACAGACCAAAGCCACATCTGAGTCCTAAAGTTGAGTGGTGTAAGTATGCGAGTGTATTTCTGTGACAGATTACGAATCTGCTCCCTCACGTGCTGTGGGGAAAACATGGGTGTTTCTCTTCCTATTTGCCACATGACATTAAATAATGAAAGAACGATGGTAAAGTCAGAGGGAACAGTTTATTTTGCAAGGAGGAGAGGAGACCACAAACCTGAACCTAAACTCTGAAGATCAAACTTTGTTCAGCTTCAGGCCAAGTAAAGGACAGTTCAGCCTTTGAGAGGAGAAAGCATGGCTTGTCAGCTGAGGGTGGGAAATTGTTGTACAGAATAAACAAATTCCAGGTTTACAATAAAGACAAAATCAACTAATTGCCTTTACTTCACACATTCATCATGTAGCCCAGTTATTCCCAGTTTAATCAGGGAAGGGCCCTGAGTTTGTTAACTCAATAAATCTAATTTACAATGAAGAATACATAAGCCTAATGTTGTCTTATTTCTCTTAAGTTATCCTGTTTATATTTTAGCAATGTACCCTTTGTGTTATCTTGAGTCCATTTAAGCACCTTTAAATACTGTAACTTTACATTACATTGCATTTAGCTGACGCTTTTATCCAAAGCGACTTACAATAAGTGCGTTCGACCAACAAGATACAAACTTGAAGAAAACAGAATCATATAAGTACATCAGGTTTCATAGAGCTAACACATTTCAAGTGCTACTCAACTGGCTTTAGATAAGCCAGTCCTTTATTAGTTTAGTATTAGATTATGTCTACTCTACTAAAACATATACACACTGAACAATTTAGCTGAGTGACATATAATAGAAATGTATATTTAAATGTGTTGAGCACAATGTCACTTACCTTAAACACATTAGTTTAAATACTTCTATTAAAGGAAATCACCAAATATCACACTGGAATCAGTTAGAGTTAGGGAAATAGAGATCTCAATTATTTACTGTATACTTGTGAACAAACAAGATGAAATATACAGTCAGAATGTACCTTCAATAATGTCAGATTAATAATCCCTTTAACTGGAAATTATTATAATAACATATTTCAGGTCACCTTTGAATCAATTTCACACTTAACTCAGTGGGCCCACACTCACTGAGCACACACACAAGCCGGCAAATAAAATGAAATAAAACCCCTCACGTTGCAGGCCTGATGTGATGCTTGAGAGCGTTGAAAGTCAAAACTATTTGTCCTCTAGTCTTCACTCAAATGAGCAATAAAACCAGCGCGATACCTAAACATCTTCAACTCCAAACTGCAGCTGTAGTCTACCGATCCCTCAGTCTCAGATACCGGACCGCCACATGGTGAAGTTTATCATGGAGACACTTTCCAACCGTAGCTTCATCCTCCAGACCAGCAGTGGCCAGTGCAGTAGACTCAGAAGACTGAAGAACGGGGTACCGCAGGGGTCTGTTCTCTCGCCGACGCTGTTCAATGTTTACATCCACGACCTACCTGATACAGCATCCAGAAAGTATGGCTACGCAGACGATCTTGCCATCATGCTGAGCCGACCAACGTGGAAGGCGATGGAAGAGGGTCTTAACGAAGACATGGGCATTGGGCACACTAGTAGCATACCTCCGAAGGTGGCGTCTATAGCTCAGCGTCGTAAAAACAGTCGCAGCGGCATACCACCTTAGCACCAGAGAAGCCAGGAGAGAACTTGAGGTGCGCGTCGACAACAAATGTCTGGAGGTCCAGCAAGCCCCGAAGTATCTTGGAGTGCGTCTGGATTGGACATTATCCTTTAAAAAACACCTGGAAGAAGTCAAGGCCAAGGTGACATCCAGGGTCGCGCTGATCCGCCGCCTCGCTGGAACAACCTGGGGAGCCTCCGCTAAGACGCTGCGAATATCCACTCAAGCCCTGGTCTTCTCTGTAGCGGAATACTGCGCCCCAGTCTGGAGCAGAAGCCCTCATGCGAGAAAGGTCAACGTGGCTATCAATACCTCCCTCCGAATAATAACTGGATGCTTAAAGCCTACCCCTGTGTCCCTCTTGCCAGTCCTCGCGGGAATAGCACCGGCCGGCCTCCGACGGGAGGCTGCCACCCTCGCCCTGGCCAGGAAGGCACAAAAGTATGACTGGCACATCCTGCACAACACCACAATAACACCAGCAGACTCAAGTCCCGCCACCCCTACAACATAGCAGCTCAAGAGATGCTCAACTCCACCTCTGAGGACATCTCCAGAGATGCATGGTTGGCAGCAGCTTGGAAGCAGGAGTGGGAGTCAGCCGGGCCCTCCCGAATCCACTGTTACATCTGGGACCCAGGAGATGGCGCCATTGGAGGAGACGACCTACCGCGCCGGCAGTGGACCACTCTGAACCGTCTACGAACTGGGGTCGGTCGCTTTAAAACATCGATGAAGACGTGGGGCTTTGAGTAGAAATGTATTCAGTTCCTTGCAGACAGCGTGTAGAAAAATAATCCATACGAAGACTGTCGAGTTGATAATCTTGAGACACTAATACTTATTTGCTATAGAGAGGCGAAGTCCCTCCCTTTCCGGGAGAGCTCCATGGGACCTTATTTCGGAAAAATTATGTATTGAAGTCAATGGGAGAGAAAGATTATCTTTCGATTCCGTTTGAAGTGTGCCACCAATTTAAATCATCAATTTAAAAGATAATTTTGCATGTAAAAAATAAAAATGTGTCGTAAAACTGTGAAGTAACACTTTTTTTTGTGTGAAACCGCTCAATGGACTACATCTCTGGTCTCGCAAAACAACACACGTCACCAGAATGGCAGTCACTACTGTCTTGCCAAAAAAGGGATTGACTACCCTCACTATCACCACATGTCATGCAAAAGCTGCCTGCCTTCCTTTGATTCTCCCTGAACTGCCTGATATTTTTAATGTTCAATGTTAACCATTTGTGCAGATAACACAAAAGTAGAAAAGAGCGCCGATGCTAATGTAGCGTTAGCATTAGCATGTCTCCCCGTGGGCATCCGGGCTTAAACGGTGTATTATAGAATGATCACACCGGTGTGACAGTACTCTTCAAAGGGTTCACGAAATATGACTACTAATCTTACTGTTTAACATTTTGGGTTACTTAATGTTACTTCATGTTAAGGCTAATACAAATGACAAGGCTAAGGTTGTAATGCTAACTAACGTGCTTGCTACTAGCTAGTTAGCTAACTTGATCCAGCCACTCCTGGTCCTTTCATCAGACGGGAAGCGAAAGAACGAGCAAGACCCATTGCTGGTATGATAACAACCTGGTACTAAGCACACAGGCATCTTGTTAAAAAAATTATGACATCAGTTATGACATCACTTACGCGACTCTGGGATTTGTAGTCTTTCTTTGCGTATTTTTCATAGTCTTATATTTCAACAGTGTTATAACAAACTGTGACTTTTTTAACATGGAAATCATTTTTAAGATTGACAAACATCATATGTGTAATTCATGGCACAATTCAAACGAGATCGAAAGATAAGTTCTCTCGCCGACTTCAATACATAATTTTTCCGAAATAAGGTCCCATGAGGTCCACCGGAAAGGGAGGGACTTCGCCTCTCAATAGAGTGGCGAAGTCACGCCCATCTACTTCCGGTCCATGGGACCTTATTTCGGAAAAATAATGTATTGAAGTCAATGGAGAGAGAAAACGTATCTTTCTATCCCGTTTGAATTATAAGAATATGAAAAATACGCAACTAGAAAGACTACAAATCCCAGAGTCGCGTAAGTGATGTCACAATTGTTTTCCTCCGCTAAGAGATAGATTATATCTATATGGCGCTGATCTTAGCTATCTATATGGCGCTGGCTAAGATAAGATAACTTTAACAAGATGCCTGTGTGCTTAGTACCAGGTTGTTATCATACCAGCAATGGGTCTTGCTCGTTCTTTCGCTTCCCGTCTGATGAAAGGACCAGGAGTGGCTGGATCAAGTTAGCTACCTAGCTAGTAGCTAGCACGTTAGTTAGCATTACAGCCTTGTCATTTTTATTAGCCTTAATATGAAGTAACATTAAGTAACCCAAAATGTTAAACAGTAAGAGTAGTAGGAGAGTACTGTCACCGGTGTGATCATTCTATAATACACAATTTAAGCCTGGGGGAGAAATGCTAACGCTATCGGCGATCGCCGATCTTTTCTACTTCATGCTATCTGCACAAATGGTTGACATTAAACATTAAAAAGACCAGGCAGTTCAGAGAGAATCAAAGGAAGGCAGGCAGGCAGCTTTGCATGATATTCTTCTGGACGTGTTTCATTGTGGTGATAGTGAGCGTAGTCAATCGTTTTGTTGACAAGACAGTAGTGACAGCCATCTTGGTGACGTGTGTTGTTCTGCGAGACCAGAGATGTAGTTCATTGAGCGTTTCACACAAACAAATGTGTTACTTCACAGTTTTACGACACATTTTTTTTTTTTTACTTGCAGAATTATCTTTTAAATTCACAAACATCATATGTGTAATTCGTGGCACAATTCAAACGGGATCGAAAGATAATCTTTCTCTCTCCATTGACTTCAATACATACTTTTTTCGAAATAAGGTCCCATGGAGGTCCACTGGAAGGGGAGGGACTTCGCCACTCTATTCACTTCCTGCGAACCTCAACCCGCCCCCCTGAACCAATCAGTGACCAGCATTTTCCTTATTCATAAACACTACTTCCTTTTTCAACCATGAACTTTCAAAAATAAAACACAATATTTATAATTATACATTTTAGTCTTTTAAACATATGTATATTTTAACCACACTTATTATCTTGTTTTAAATTTCACTGTAAGGATTATTTTCAACCTGGTTACAATCACAACGCCCAAACACTGGCTCTTGACAGACGTTGCGTCAGCTCCATTTCCCTTCACTCACACTGTGGTGACTTGTTATGAAGAAGCTACCGCAGAACTGCTACTTTTAAGCCTAAAAACACAAACTGAGCCCAAGTGTGTGTTTGTTATTAACAGAACTACACCCTCAGGAAAAATAAGTACAGCCATCCTTTCATAGAGCTGAAAATGTATCATATCACATGCCGTTATCCATTAATTTAAATAATTTAATATAGCATATAATTATTGCTCGATGTCATAAGTTAAACTATTGTATCAAAAATCAAAGCTATGATGTAAACACTGTCAAGATAATTAAGAGTGTTTATAATAAACTAAACTAAACTAAACTACAGTTGCATTGTTATTCATAGATGCAATGACATATAGGTATGCAACTATTATAATTAATTATTATTTTGAATATGTATTCATGTTCAGATGATTTCCTAGATATTGACATATCGTTTGGTCCATTAAATGTCAGAAAAGAACAACAAGTTTCCATCCTAGGTTATTTTTGCCAACCCAAAGATATTCAGTTGAAACAGAGAAAGAGGGAGAAAAGCAGAACAAGTCCACGTTGGAAAGGTTGAAAAAGCACTTTGAAATGTTTGCATAACATATAACATATCTTTGCAGCTCTAAAAATTCTATAATATTATTTCCTAAAGGGTTGCACTTCAGAGATATTGCCGAAATAACACGCACCATAAAAAGCATTATGTTGTTACTGACTGAGCTGTTATGATGCAATGTTTAATTTCAAGTGCACATGGCTGCACACAACAACAGTTCATGTTAAATACATTTGCTCAAGTGGCCTTAAAGTACACGCTACAACTACGCCCAGTGTCATAGAGTAGTTACCTCCATCCTGGGGAATGTGCCAGAGATCGTCCTGCTTTTTTCCCTCTGTATTTCGGCCTCTTGGAGTAAACTGCCTGCTAGTTGAGAGGAGACTGAGGAGAGCAGCGGGGACAGAGAGCAGCTCTGTTTTTATATCAGGAGCCAAACGAGCCTCAAGCACGAGGAGGAGGAGGAGGAGTGGGCAACTTTTACGCGTATTTGGCCCCGTCAGCGCTGTCAAGTCACTCATTATAAAACATAACAGTACTTCTGCTAAAGACTTTCAAAATAAAAACGGAAATGAGTGCAGTATTTTACTTTTACGAAGTGACGTCAGCGGCTCATTTGCGTAATCTTCCCTCAGGGAAAAGTACTCTAATGCGATTGGTAGGCCCTGGGGTAATAAGTGCCGGGGCACTAAGTACTGCAAAGTACGCGGTGTGAACGCGGCTAATGGTGTTCTAAGGGGGGATTCAGTTGTTAAATTGGGCGGGTGTTACCTTGGTTGGTTATTGTCTAATGGTTGCACAAAGTGGCCAAAATCTGATCAGCTCATTTCCAAACAGGTTTTTATGTAAATGTCAGGAAAAAAAGAGAGAATATTTTTTCCTGAAACTTTCATAATCTCTTTACACAGAGGTGACACATATTTATGTATAAGGTCTTGAAAAAGTGGATGTTGCATAGGTCACCTTTAATTTTGAGTTTTCATGTAAGGATGAAAGATTGTAGAGTAACTCTGCCGTCCTACTCAAGGCCAGGAGGAAGTAGAGTCAGTCACTTCAGTGGTTCTTTGGGGGGAGTTGTAGAGAAGCCATCTAATGGATTGGTTTTTTTTTAACTTGCCAACAACACACCACACTACTGCCCATATACAGTATATACAGTACCACTCAATATTCTTTACATAGTGTCAGTCCATGGATAGCATCAACTACTAAATCTGTACACATACAAAAGGACTTCGATCCTCATCAAAGCATCAAATATTTATTTGACATCATGACTTTCATATTTTAGTTTATATCAAATAGCCGAAAGCAAGTTCTGACCTGGTTTCACAGGTGTTTAAATGGACAGACTAACAGGTTCTGATGTTTAGAGGGTTTCAATTCTTCCCTCAGGAGGCCAAATG
Organism: Pseudochaenichthys georgianus; assembly: GCF_902827115.2. Classification (NCBI taxonomy): domain Eukaryota; kingdom Metazoa; phylum Chordata; class Actinopteri; order Perciformes; family Channichthyidae; genus Pseudochaenichthys; species Pseudochaenichthys georgianus. Next base: position 15,154,931 of record NC_047515.1, read on the forward strand.
TTCAACACTGTTTGAGAACAAACACTTCACACACACAAGTAAATATAAATAAGCCTCCGGAAGGCAGGGTACTCTGCCAGTAATTTGGAAACAGAAACAGGGCATTTGCTCTTCTTTGTGAAACATGGTTCATTAGACAATGGAAACGGTTTACTAAAAGCTTTAGAAGACAATGTGATTAGTGCCTTTATAAATCAAGCCTATAATCATTATTACTGCCATTATGGCGTTTGAAAGCACTGTGGGAGGGTCTGATGGTTTGTGAAAGCTAAAGACACCTTTGTGTTTGTTGTCTCACTGTCACCCAGCTGTGACAACAAGTGGGCAGAGTGACACGCCTGGCGCTTTGTGGCAGGGGGGACATGATTTATAATGGGTGAACTCGAATACATGGGTTTTCAAGCATTACTTCACACTAAATAGATGACCACCTAATTCCCCTGGCTCTTCAGTAAAGCAGCTTTCACAGAAAATGGTTGTTGCACAGTCAGCTCAAGGTGGGAAAAGCTTTGAGTGTGGGGAAAGAGGAGAGAGGAAGAGATGGCAGCAGAGGCCATGAGAAACTAGCAGGAAAGATATTGAAGTACAATTGACCATTCTCCAAAATAACCTCCATTTGAGTTCAGCTTCCTTTGGCCACATGCAGGCACAGGGAGCCAAACAGGAAGTGAATATGTGTTGCTGATGATTTTTGGAAATGTGCTGAAAGGGGAAACTATAGGTTACTTACGTAACCCCGGGTCTCAGAGTAACATGAAGTGAGATGTCTCACTATGGGATGCGCCTCATCGCGGAGCAAACAGAAGCATCAATCTCATTACGCCAATCCTGATTGGCTGGTGATCTTGACGTCAGCGTCAGGGAATTCACCCCCTATAAGTAGCTTGCGCCACGACGCATGCGTCATTCAAAATAAGCACCTCTTCTCGCTTCACCATAGCAAGGAGGGCCGTCTGGTGAGACATCTCACTTCATGTTACTCGGAGAACTGGGGTAAGTAAGTAACCTATAGTTCTCATTAATAACACTCCGTTCGATGTCTCACTATGGGAAATTGTAGCTCCCGTATTGCCAGACGAGCTTATCTCGAAAATCACCAAACCGACCAGAACTTCAACAGGTAGGGCTCCGACTCAACCAGGTGCCCAGCACTGCTTGAGTCAAAACTGGGAGTAGAACGTCCAGACTGTTAAAAGGCGGACAAAAGTGAGCGGCGAGGACCAGCTCGCCGCTTGCACCAATGTCTTGTATGGGAGACATCCTGGACAGAGCCCAGGATGCAGCCAAACCCTGAGTCAAGAGAGCTCGCGAACCCGAAGGTGCCTGCGAGCTCTGACTCGTACGGGCCCCACAGCAATTGCTTCCACAAATAGTGGGAGAGCCGTTGCTTAGTAACAGGCTTGCCCTTGTAAGGGATAGCCCAGGACACAGGGGGCTTGGTCATTATGACAAAGCACCCCCGATTATGGTACCACTCACGGGCCAGGCCCATAGAGCCAATCGCTCTGGGTGTGGGTGAAAGATCGCCCCCCCCGCTTGGGACAGTATGTCCCTGCGTAGTGTGAGCTGCCATGGCTGCCCGCACAGCAGCTGATATATCTCCGCGAGCCAGTACATAGCTGGCCAGTGTGGAGCTATCAGAATAAGTGTGTGGTGTTGCTCTCTCACTCTGGCCAGAGTTGGAGGTATCAGAGCCAGGGGTGGAAACGCGTACAGAAGGCCCGGGGGCCAATCGTGCACGAGTGCATCCACGCCTAACGGTGCATTCAGATCCCGCATCGAAAAGAACAGCTGACACTGAGCGTTGTCTTTCGAAGCGAACAGATCCACCGCGGCTCTGCCGTAACGCACCCACAGCTGGCTCACAATCCTTGGATGTAGAGTCCAGTCTGCATAAAGTGGTGTACCTCTGGACAGTAGATCTGCCCCGAGGTTCATCACTCCCGGTACGTGCGTCGCTCTCAGAGAGAGGAGACGCCTACCGCTCCATAGGATAAGTTTGCGCGCCAGTGTGTGTAACTGGAGAGAACGCAAACCCCCTTGGCGGTTAATATACGATATTGTGGTCGTATTGTCTGTCCTCACGAGGACGTGATGTCCCCTGAGGAAAGGCAGAAAGCGTCTTAGGGTGAGAAACACCGCTAAAAGCTCCAGGTAATTTATGTGTGCCCGCTGGAGGTCTCTGCTCCAGAGACCCCTCACCGGGCGACCTTCATAAATACCTCCCCAACCTGTCGGACATGCGTCCGTGGTGACCACTTTCCGTGAAAGGACAGCACCCATGGGCACGCCCCGTACTAGAAAAGTCGGGTGCAGCCAGTGGCGCAGTGCCATTACGCATTTACGGGTTTAGTTTTAGGGTGGCCACCCAGCGCTGAAACTCCCTCATGCGTCAGCGTCCCAGTCGTACGACCAGGATGGCTGACGCCATGAGCCCCAGCAATCGCAAGCATGATCTAAAAAGAACATGTTTGCGCAGCTGAAAAAGAGCAAGACAAGCTCTGAAAGCTTTCACTCTTTCCGCTGACAGGCGAGCTGAAAAGGGCGACGAGTTCAGGTGTAAACCCAGGAAGAGTATAGTCTGCGCGGGGCACAACATGCTCTTCTCTGTATTTATTATGAAACCCAGGTTGAGCAGGTGCTTTACGAGGACATTTGTCTGCGTAACAGCCTCCTGCTCCGACTGTGCGAGAAGCAGCCAGTCGTCCAGGTAGGTCGCCAGGCGAATGCCCTGTTGTCTCAACGGGGCTATCGCGGCTTCCGTACACTGTACAAACACCCTTGGACTGAGAGACAGACCAAAGGGAAGTACTCTGTATTCATAACAGATCCCCTGAAATGCGAATCTCAGATATTTCCTGTGTGGATAATATACTGGGATGTGGAAATACGCATCTTTCAGGTCGACTGATGTAAACCAGTCATCTTGTCGCACGATCCGCAGCAGAGATGTGTGAGTGAGCATTCTGAACTTATATCTTTTTAGATATCTGTTCAGAGCCCTTAAATCAAGTATTGGCCGAATTCCGTTCCCTCCCCGTTTGGGAACGAGGAAGTACTTGGAATAGAAGCCGCCCTGACTCTGCTCGGCGAGTATAGCCCTTTTTTCTAGGAGTGAGAGAATCTCTTTCTCCAGAATATGGGCTGACTCTCCTCGGGCCTGCGAGTGCAGAATGCCCGAGATGCGAGGAGGGGTGACAGTGAATTGGAGTCTGTAGCCCCGTGTTACTGTCTTGAAAACCCAAGCAGATGATGTGAGCATTTTCCACTGCATGCTCCTTAGAGCCAGTGAAGATATCACATCTCCTCCTCTCTGAGACTCTATTTGTTGTGTTATGGGGCCCTCTAGTGTCTGAACACAGTGGTGCCCCTTTTCGACAATATCCAGCCGGCACTGCGCATGCGCGTGACGGTGGAGCCCTTAAAGCCCCAGCCGGCACTGCGCATGCGCGTGGCGGTGGTGCCTTTACAGACCCCTCAGAAATCCGCCTTTTGAGAGATGCCGTAGCTGCTCTCAGAAGGGGAACAATTGACGGGCTGTTCATTGTCTTCATTGATTTTCTTTTCATTTTTTTGAGCTGCGCCCTCGGCCTGACGCCTGGATGCGTCAGCGGCAAATGTTTTATGACAGAAGAATCACTGCGGACTTGAGGATGGTGTTTAGGCATCTCTCGAGGCGGCGGGAACACATTCAGAGCTGGGGAATGAACTTCCAGCTCTGACACGGAGGGGAGAAGGAGAGGCTGTCATGCAGCTCGCTTCTTCTTCCTCGACTGCTGGCCGAAATTCTGGGTTGGCTGAGCCTGAGCTGCAGCCGGAACCGGAGAATTTCTAGGCCAGCTCGCCCTTGTCTCCAGCCTGGGCTGGGGACTCGGGGTGGGCTGCGACCTCTGCGTCTTCGGTGCTTTAAACCGAGCAGAGTTCGAGGCAGCTTGGGTAAAGGACTGCTGCTGTGAAAGCAGCGGCTGGACCCTTCGAGGGAGGCAGAGGTGGAGTGCCTCGTCCTCCCTCTTCTTCGTCTCACACCTCCTTTGCATGGAGGCGAGAGCGGAACCGAAAATCCAGCACATCCTCCTTTTCCCGGTCTGGGAGGGTGGTGAGGTTGAGCCATCTCGCTCTTTCCTGCACCACCATGATCCCCATTACCTTGCCCGTGGCCTGGACGGCGCAGCGTTGGACACGGAGACAAATGTCCGTGACCGCTGCCATCTCGTCCAGAGTGGCTGCCCCCGGGTTACCCGACAGGTCCTCGGTGAGCTCCGCTTGGTAGGCGGTTAGCAGCGAGGACACATTCAGGGCCCTGGCGGACAATGCTGCAGCTTTATAGGATTTTTCAGTCATTGCTGACTGAAAACGGTCCGACTTTGCTGGCAGCGTGGGGTTCCTGCTTGGTGATGGGCCCACCCGTGGTAGAAGGTGGGCCGCTACCAGCGGTTCCATGGGCGGCATGCGGAGCAGGCCAAGCTTCTCCATTCCGTCGCAGTCTAGGGAGGAGGCACCCTGGATTGGGACCTTGTTGCTGAAGGGCCGGTCTCTCCACGAGACCGACACTTCATCCAACATCTCCGGGAAGACCGGAAGGAGTTGCCTCTTTTTCCCCGCTGCTTGGGGAAGATGTTTTCCCTCGTAGTGGGACCCGGAGATCTCCTTGGCCATTTCGGGCCACGGGACGTTGAGTCTGGCCGCAGCGCGTTTACACACGGCCTGCAGGTCCATGCTCAGACCGGGCGAAGCTGGTGTGCTATCGCCCGGGAGAGCCGCTCTCGCCTCAGGCTTTGCAGCCTGAGCCGGTGACATGAAGGTGTCCTCTTCCTGTTCATCTGACTCGGACAGGAGGAACGCCAAGGCGTCCTCCTCTTCGTCCTCCTTGTAGTCCAGCTCGAGGGCATTCTCCGCGGGTGAGACCATGGTGAAGTCTAACCGGGAGCCCCCAGCTTGGTGGAGTCACCGGTTCTATAGTCATCGCAGATAATGAGCCCCAGACCGACACGGAGAGGGGTTCACTCTCTGTGGCGGACGCCCCCGTGTCTTGACTGCCGGCCGGCGGGTCCGTGGACATGGGGGGGTCCTGTTCCGACAGGCTAGCTTGTCATGCTAACCGCCGGCGGAGGCTCTTGACGGTGAAGCGGACACAATGTCCGCATGAGCCGGGGTTGTCGATAGCACCTCGGGCGTGTTCCAGCCCGAGGCAGGACGAACAGACCTGGTGTGTGTCTGTGCCCGAGATCTTCAACCCGCAGAGTCGAGCCACCGAGGACCTGATTCCTCTGGTGTGAGGGAGAGGGGCGTCCATCTTGTTCGCCTCGTGGCGTGGAGAGAGCCCGCTCTCGACAGGTGGGATGGGAGAAAAGATATTACCATCTTGTCCTTAATCCGGAGAAAAGGACGGTGTGGGTCTTTTATTCCCGGAGAATACTGACTGGTGTGGTAGTATGCTCCTCTTTTAATCCTTTCTTCCTCCGTGGAGAAGAGAAAAGAAAAAAACTTCCTCGCTACCGTAGAGAGGGAGCGAGCTAGCAACAGGTGTGCTGCTAGCTTAAAAAAATCGGACCTACCTTACTTTCTCGGGTAAGAGAAGGGCGAGGTCGATTTTAAATACTAACAGCGTTAGTACTACCGTCTTCCTGCGAAGCAGAAGGAGTAGCCGGCGAGGGCCCGTCGACCGAAATGGGTATTTGGGTTCAGTCTGTGGACAGTGAAGCTTGCCCGGCTACTGTAGAGATGTGCTCTGAAGCGAGAAGAGGTGTTTGAATGATGCATGCGTCGTGGCGCAAGCTACTTATAGGGGGTGATTTCCCTGACGCTGACGTCAAGATCACCAGCCAATCAGGATTGGCGTAATGAGATTGATGCTTCTGTTTGCTCCGCGATGAGGCGCATCCCATAGTGAGACATCGAACAGAGTGTTATGAATGAGAACTGATAAAGCTTTCTTACAGGGAGGACTGAAAACAAGAAGCTTTAAAGGTCCCATGTCACACTTTTCCGGTTATTACCTGTCCCCTTGTGTGTTATGTAGCCTTTTATGTAAACGGTCTGCAGAGTCAAAAACCTTCAAAGTACACCCTGTAGCGAGTAAAACTCTAACACAGAAAATACCTGTCTATGCTGCCCCTGAATGCCCCTTTTCTTTTTCCATTTGTTTCTTCAGGGAACCAAGTGACGTAACGACGACCCAATGGACCAATTGTGTGTGTGTGCGTGTGTGTGTGTGTGTGTGTGTGTGTGTGTGTGTGTGTGTGTGTGTGTGTGTGTGTGTGTGTGTGTGTGTGTGTGTGTGTGTGTGTGTGTGTGTGTGTGTGTGTGTGTGTGTGTGTGTGTGTGTGTGTGTGTGTGTGTGTGTGTGTGTGTGTGTGTGTGTGTGTGTGTGTGTGTGTGTGCGTGTGTGTGTGCGTGTGCTCGGGCTGGTTTCGGGCTGGGTTTCGCTGTGTCTCGATGTCTCGCCGACCCCACGCAGCAACCAGGAAACCACACCAGTAAGCCAGCTCACACTGTCCGCTCCTCGCAGCAGCGAGCCTCGCAACGTCGCGCCAACACGGCACCCAGACCCCACGCAGCATTCTCATCTGTTTGTCCTTACTGGTGTCATTTTCTGGTTGCTAACGCCATTGTAACACATAATCACTGATGTTCCGCTATAACGGTGGTGGACTCATCAGAACAGAGTGGGCGAGCTGACCAATCAGAGCACACTGGGCTCACAGGGAGGGGGGGGGGGGGGGGGGGCAGGAGCTCCAACAAGCCGTTTAGGACAGAGAGTGAATACACATACTATACAGAGATGCTGTTTGAGAAACCAATGTGAGTTTGGAAAATTACACAATATAAATCTATTTAGATCTCAACAATGGAATTATGATCAGTAGAAATGGCCATGACATGGGACCTTTAAACTAAAAGTACAGTGTTTATGTAGTTTAAAAGCTATGCTTGACCTATCTTAATTACATGAAATGTTTGATATTGCTGTAATTTATTTTTCTTTAAATTATGAATACATACAGTTTGTTTGTCAGACGGCAGTAATCTTTGGCTCCCTCCTCTGGTGGAAAGACACTGACTGAAATGACGTTGACCTGAGAAGCAGTATCAGAAAATACTCATAACAAAGGAAATGTATCTCAAATTGCTGCATGTTTCATATGGAGATGAATGCAAATGAAAAACAACATACTGCAAGGCAGCATGACAGTACAAGGGTACTGTACATCAATTCAGTCAATAACTAAACTATGCTAATGATAGTAACTGAGAAACAATCACAACAAAATTCTACACAAAACGTAAGTCTGGAACACTTACTCCGAAACACTACTTTGTTTGTAGCTTTTGTTAAATGTTTTCTAAATGTTAGACACTTATTCAAATGACACAGCCGAGAATTGTTTGATTATGGTCAGTTTTTGTCATTTCTTTTTCCAAGAATTTTGAAACCCAAGAACTTAACAATCATCTCTTAAGAAATCTGTATTCACATCTTATCGTCATTAAGAATTATTGCTATTATTCAAATAAATCACTGTCTAATATTGTATATGACAGATCGAAAAGACGAGAAGAAGGGGTGTGTGCACAGTGATGTCAGATGTCTGCTGATGGAAAAGAAGTCCTAACCTAGAACCTTGAGTCTAAACAAACTACATTTCTAAGACTGAATGATTTCAGGTGATGTGACGGAGGCCTGAGGGGAGTGTTTACAGCTACTCACACACACTCTCGTCATTATCTGTAAAGAAAATAACCGACAGAGGCTGCTCGCTGATCTCTCCCCAGGTGAAGGCAGGATGGTCTGTGGCATTATAAGCTTTTAACCGCTGCTTCAGCTCCTCTGGCAGAGATGAATGGCTCGGTGAAAAAAATGTGTCATGAGGATGAGTCAGCCCACAGCGACTGTCTCTTAGTATTTGTGCAAACCAAGGCCCTGATGATTCATGGGCAAAATCACGACAGTTCCATTTAAGAGACAGAACCTTGAAAACTCTGCGTTTATTTTGGGATTAGACAGTGTTCAGGTTAAAAATAGGCTAAATACTTTGACGTTACCCTTCTTGCCAGAGTGCATGAGGTACAAAAAGAGTACAATTTCTAATAAAAAATGCAACATCAATGAGGAAATGGACAACGTTGTCGAGATTATGCAGGCGGAAGCAATAAAAGAAATAACCTATGCCGCTGCTGACAGCCTAATATTTTGTTCCTCTTTGAAATGCACTTAGAGCAGCCATTACTTTGAATATGGTGATGCAGGGACACTAGCCGCCAGCTTAAATCAAACTCAGAGCCCAGGTAATATAATAGCTGTGTCAGATTACATGATGGCCGGCACGTACGCAGCCCCAAATCCTCAGGGCTCAGGTGGCCTCACACAGACATCAACTGTCCCATTTTCATATTAATCTGCTTTTATGAAGTTTATGTTGCATCTATTCACTGGAGAAATGGTACACAACAAACACAAACACTCAAACATCACACCGGAATATCCAATTTCAGATCTGCACAACTAATGGAGCACAACTAATAGGCTTACTTGTTTTCAGTTTTTCTTGATTTATGAGAACGACAAACGGACCGTATGATAACAATTGTTCACCATAAATTAAACAAATTCAATCTTACAACAGAATGCAGTTGAGACTACAATTAAACATAATAAATGAGGACTCATTTCAAATGTGGCACAAACATCATCTGTCATTAACAAAGAGGGAGCGCTTATTATTATCAGCTGATGTTCAATAAGCACACAATAGGCGACTGCATATATGAAAACAAAACATTAGCCCAAAATAATTGCAATAAAAGGTTTCTTAAACGTGGGGTAGGTAATTATGGAGAAACCAGCTCGAGTGCGCTAGAATTTGAAAATACACAACCGGAAAAAATCTGCCACTTCCTTACAGAGCCCCTCCTCCAACACACACGAACGCGCACATGACCAATGAGGGCAGGAGATAAGTTTGTGCACGAGATGGAAGGCTGACAGGCAGGTAGGCCATCCAGTTACTTTAGCCGGGCCAGCTAAAATAATTGGTCGTGCTTTTTACAGTACTACGGCTTCCACAGATGAACATTTTTTATGGATTTTTTGTCAAAGCACTTCAGATATTCATTGCTATCGGGATGTTAGGAGCATTCCATGGAATATAACAAAAAGTGTATCTCGAGGCGGTTTCTCAAACTTACCTACCCCACCTTTACCTGTTTTGTGTAGTATAAGATGTCCCTAATAAATTATGAAGGAGTCAGGGTATTTTAAGTAATTTTCGGCCATCTTGGCCATCTTGAAAATTACACATTAACTAGTCGTCAGATTTCTTTGGACTTTTAGTATGTTATTAAGTACATCTGATACTACAATAATCCATTGAAAACCTTTTGTTGCAATTTTGTTGGGGTCAAGCCATATTTGCAGCTGACTACAAAGCAAGATAAACATGTAGCAGCACACACTGTCGAGGTAAATACTTCTACATTAGGTGAAAACACTGTCTATATGTGATCAGAATGCCCCTGTGTGAAGCAGACTTTGCATTGAAGTGCAGTGGAGCTCTCAGCCCTGTTTTCCCGCTCAAAGATACAATGGAACGAACATCTCCAACAAGGTTTCGCTCAACTCCTGAAGCGTGCAATCTCTGAAGTCAATCAAACCTGTTAAAATCACTGCTCATGACCCCCTCAGACCCCAGTCAGGCTCTCATTCAGGGTGGAGATGTGGTCGATCACGCAAAGCTGCCTCTGGCCGTGGCGGGCTTGTATTTGCCGCTGGTGCAGCAGGAACAGGCGTTTGGCCGCGGCCCGGTATTTCCGGGACATGAGGTTGTAGAGGACGGGGTTGATGGAGGCGCTAAGGTAGCACAGCACCATGGAGGCCATGTTGAAGTTCTGGCTCAACATGGCCGTCTCGTAGTCGTCCACCTGGGCAAACAGGTTCCTGCCAATGTGATAGGGCAGCCAACAGATGATGAAGGCCAGCACCACCACTGCTGAGGGGGAATACAGTTAGGAGAGGGAAATTAGTTTAAAGGAATAGTTTGACTTTTTGTGAAAAACGCTAAGATGAACAGCTATTCTTGCTTTGTCAGAAGTTTAAATAAAAATAAGAAACGTTTGAATTGACAATACACAAATGAAATGCAAGCAAATACAATACCACATGTTTTCTTATTGCCCATAAAGCCAAATGTAGAGCTTTAAATGTGATAGGATCAATACACACTAATCTTACATGAGGAATAAACAATATTATAGCATCTCTCACAGATTATAATGTATTCTGGTTTTGTTAATAATAATACGTTAATAAAAAAACGTGTCTCGATCTTTGAGCACAGTATGATTTATGTTCTATGGTCACCCTTGACTTTCATTAATGACCAGCGGCAATAAACATCAAAGGAACCTATCTTTAAACCCACACACACACACACACACACACACACACACACACACACACACACACACACACACACACACACACACACACACACACACACACACACACACACACACACACACACACATCCTCCCTCGCTCCCTTAAGTGATGCTCTCCTGCAATTGGCCCTGGCAACAATGAAGTCATATCTTCACAACACAGGCAACTGACCAAGCTAATTAGATCATAAACGCAGCTGAAATCTTTTCCAAAAAATAACTTAAATGTATTTAGAATTTAAAAGATAGAAATGTCAGCACAGAGTGAGGTAATCCCTGACTCACTGCTATTGGTTTAGAAGTCCCTGCAAATAAAATGGCCATCAATTTGTCTAATGGAGCCAGTCATATCTGGAAAGATGATAAAAGTTCGTTAAATAATTAAAAGAGAGGTTTGTCTGGCCTAAACAAGACTAATTATTTGTGAATAAACTGATCCATTAGTCGAAGACCTACATAATGGACAGAGTGAACAGATGATCATTGAGTGACTCCTGGGATGTGTGACGCCAGCGTAATACAAAAGGAGCCCAGGAGTATGGGAGCATTTACATTTCCATTATGGTGATTGATGAAGACCTCTGATGACAATCCAATTTGGGATTCAACAAATGTGGATACAAATGGCAGCAAGTAGGACAACATGGGCTCTGTGCAGCGTGTGCTCAGCTAATGAACTGCCTTTATATCCTAATGGATACATCATGATTCAATATTTGGTTAATTCAGATTGGACTGGCCATGGCACTTTACTATCAAACAGGGTGCAATAAGCCAGAGCTGCGTATTACGCCAATCAGCATGTGCAGAGCATGTATAGCCTCAGACAAAACAGAATTATTATCAAGCTTGCAATTCTTAAACCTGCCGGATAAAAGCAACACAATTCCCTGTGAAAACAATTAAAAAAAAGCTGGAATTAGGTTTAATTTTGTACAAATCAATATATATTATAACTAGCTTAATTCGCTAAAGCAAACACAATAGAGGCGGTGCAGTAAACAAGATATTATTGATTCTCCGTCAGCTTATTATATTGCAACAGCAACAATGAAAGTTAGATTGATTGTATAAAAGAGATGGATTTATGCTTTAGGCTTTTGCTACAAATAACGTTCCTGGGAATGAAATTCAGAGAAAGGTTTTTGAAAGTATAGGAAATAAGTATAAACCCACTGCTCCTCCTACTAGGATGGGTTAAATGCAGAGGTAAAATGTCACTGTGTGTGCTGTGTGCATGTATGTGTGACCATTAAAGAGGATTTCATCCTCCAATTCTATCTATCTATATATCTATCTATCTATCTATCTATCTATCTATCTATCTATCTATCTATCTATCTATCTATCTATCTATCTATCTATCTGTCTGTCTGTCTATCTGTCTGTCTGCACTCACCCAGGATCTTGACTGTTTGCCTGTGAGACCGCTCTCGGGACAAAGCGCAGGGGCCTTGCAGGTCCATTTTGCTTTTCCACAACTTGCATCCAATGGAGCCATAGAGGAAGATGAGGCAGAGCATGGGGCAGAAAAAGTAGGTGGTGGACACCCAGAGCATGATGTGCAGCTTCCCGGAACTGATGGCGTAGTTGCTGTGCTTGCACTGCCCCGTGTTGTAGTCCGGGTGTGTATCGTTGTCATACTCCACCCCAACGAGGAAGAGCGTTGGAGCGGCGGACACCAGGGCAAAGACCCACAGGGCGAATATGATGTACTGGACCCTGCGTCGGGTCACCAACGCCTTGCTCCTGAGGGGGAAGCTGATGGCCAGGTAGCGCTCGATGCTCAGGGCCGTGATGTGCAGGATGGTGGCCGAGGTGCAGCCTTCGAAGATGTAGTGATAGAAGCGACACACCACCTCCCCGAAAAGCCAGGGCACGTACTTCCACAGGCGGTAAAGGTCAAAGGGCAGGCAGAGGAATATGATGAGGTCGGACACCGCCATGCTGGACAGGTAGAGGTTGGTGGTGGTCTTCATGTCCTTGAAGTGCTGGATGATGAGGATGGTCATGGTGTTGCCGGTCACCCCGATGATGAAGATGAGGATGCAGATGACAGTGACAGGGATGAGGGTGGAGGTGGGGAAGAGGGAGCCCTCGTAGTGATGGTCGTCTATGTTCAACTGGTCCATGGCCTCTGCTCCCCCCGCATTAAGGTCCACCTGGGGTCTGGTCCAGGGCATGCCCACTGTCACTGAGTGTTGGCACAGCAAAGGGGGAATCAAGACTTAAACAAGGAGAGAGAAATGAAACCATTAAAGGACTAAACTGGGGTTTCTTTTAAACTTCACTATATTTAGACATTTCTCCTGTCAGGGTTTATCATTTTTTGTAGTTTTGTATTAATTTCACCTGGATTCATCTTCTTATTTATAGAACATTTCAAGCAGTTGGACTACCTACGTTGTAAATGTATTATCTTTTCGATTTACACACTACATCTATTGCGTGTCTGGCCGTCCTGGGAGAGGGATCTGTTGCTCTCCCTGAGGTTTCTTAAATGTTTCCCCCATTAACTGTGGGGTTTCTTTGCAAGTGTTTCCTTGTCTGATGTTGGGGTCCAAGAACAGAAGGTGTTGTCTCCATATTCTGTACAAACTCTAAAGTCCACTGAGACACATGTAAAATGTGTGATTTTGGGCTATATAAATACACTTTGATTGATTGAGACCAATGATCATAAGGTATACCTTCTTTCATTTTGATCATTTAAACGTGAATTTAAATAATCGCACCCCATTTCATTCTAGCAAAAGTGTTGACTACAGAACTCAAATGCTAGAACTTTTGAATGGAAACTGGTAGATGGCTTTTTTCTTTAAAAGAATGTTAAATACAACAACAATATAAAGTAAAAGCAGGTTGTAGTAGAATGAATTAAACATGAATTTGATGCTCGTTTAACTTTTATACCTAAAAGTAGAAACAACATCCGTGTGTGGAATAAATAATGGCTGTTCACTTTACCTGTGAAACTCAGCTGGATCTCCTAAAAACGTTTTCTTGGTCTCTGTTGCGTTGCTGTGTGTCGATGGCGAGCGGCAGCAGGGTCTCATGAAGTGGCAGAGCCGGTTCCTGGTGCTCAGTGACCAGGAGAGCTCTGCTGAGAGATGAATAAGGGAGCACCTCCTCCACACCACCACCCTGAGGAGTGTGTGTGTGTGTGTGTGTGTGTGTGTGTGTGTGTGTGTGTGTGTGTGTGTGTGTGTGTGTGTGTGTGTGTGTGTGTGTGTGTGTGTGTGTGTGTGTGTGTGTGTGTGTGTGTGTGTGTGTGTGTGTGTGTGTGTGTGTGTGTCTAACTAATCAAATGATGATGAGACGGATGATGGTAAAAGGCATATGATGGAGGGAATCCATCACTGCTGCTCCTCTGGGAGAATACATATAGATTAAGTACCATACTCATTTGAATTGAGTGTAAATACATGAGAAAAACACATATGAGGGATGTAGGTTTATTAATTGATGCATCAATCACTGAAAGCCCAGCGTGTTTGCTGAGCTGTCTGGGAGAAGTCACTGAAAAATGAGCCCTGTGTTTGCCTAATTGTCCACTTGCCCCATCCGTCACTCTACTTAGCTTCATCACTCCACACTCCCAACGGCACTTCTCGTCTTCGTCACTCTCACCTTGGCTTGTTATAATAAACTCAGTTTCATCTATGCTGGTTTAACAGGAATGTCATCTTTAAAGAATGTCCATAAAGTTTAGTTGGCGGTGAGAGCGAGTCTGAAAAGGTCAAAAGTTGTGTGAGTTCTTCCACCTGGTTTTCTGTTAAAGAATAGAAGATTTAATTCAGTATGACCTGCGGTAACACTGTTCTTCACTTCATATCCAACTAATCCACAAATTCTGAGGTTTTCAGTCTGATTTGGATGGAGAGAAAGTGTCGCAAGCCCTGCAGATGAATATGAGAAGAATCATTTATGACTGTTTGTACATTTTCTTCAAATAATTGCATTCCCTAGTGCTCCAGGCTGTGAACATACCACTTTCAGACTTTCTCTCCCTGATTTACAGGTTTTCCGGCTGTGTCCAAAGAAGCATTAGTCACCAAACCCTGGAGGGCCGTGCTCTGTTGGTTCAGAGCCACCATATCCATTAGGTCTAAATGAACCTTTGTAAGCAGAGTCACACTGACACCGGCTGTATCTGTGTGTTTACACTGAGCTGATCCCCAGCCGGATGCACCGCTCGGACCTGAGGGGCAGCAGGAATGTCCCCCCGTCTTGTTTACTCCTGTCAAAGAAACACAACAGGGAAAGCTTGTTTGTCCCCTTTTTAAGAAATGGGTGACCAGTGTGTCTCTCAACAAGAACCAATGATGTAGACAGAAGAGTGAACGGAGTAAGCTTACTTAACATAAATCATGGCTCTCCTGCTCACAGTTAACAGGAACTCTTGCTTCTCCAAAGGCTTTCATTCAACAGTTTCTCAAATACTGTCAGTCCATTATGTGGTGCTCATCACCTCATCACCTGTTGCTAAAGGTTGATTTATTAAACTAAATCAAGGTCAATAGAGATAAACTTGTATTTCCCACAGCTCTATTTCTTGGTAGGAATTTAAGTTTTGAACTACTGGTCAAACGTGACCAGAAATGACAGATTAGGATTACTGGGAAGGTATAGTTTACTTGCATCATGGCCTATTGTTCTCTCAAGCATTTTCAGATGATTTGACCCATTTAAAAACACTTGAAAGAAAAGGAAATGATGAAGTACCATTTTTGCTGATGATCAGTCTTTCCAGGCTTTAGTAGGGTAATGCTCTCAGCCAGATGTAATTTGAACATACATGTATGATGATTTTAAACAACAAGGCTGAAACTCAGCATAAACCAGTGGTGCTCAAACTTTTTCTGTCAGGCCCCCCCTTTGGAGAAAAAAAAAAGTCGGGCCCCCCCAACACAAATAGTCAGGCTCAGTGGCGGCGCCAGAGATTTCTTTTGGGGGTGCTGTGGGGTAGCTTGAGGGTGCTCAAACATTTAGGGTTTCCCATTAATGTACCGGGCGCTACAGTTGAATTTTCTACTGCAACACTCCCCACACGCATACACAGTGTTCCCGCAACGGTTACAATGAAGGCTCGATAATCAGCTCACGGCATATAGGTGTAAGCAGGGGTCAAGTGCTATTTTTACAGGTGGTGTGTGGACCTCACATAGGGGGGTCCGGGGGCAAGCTCCCCCAGGAAGATTTATTTTTAAATATTGAAGTTAAAAGCATCAATCTGGTGCACTTTGAGAGCAAAATGAAGAGATCTATGGATACCTCTCTCAACACCCATTTGAAACAGAACAGTAAACAGATTTACTTTTTCTTTATGGATATTTTACAAATCACCCTTTTAAACTTTATTCTTGTTTTACTGTCATATAGTATTTCATAGCTGTTTTTCATTTATTCTCTTATTTTTTTATAACTATAATGATCATATAAATGTGTGCCTCAGAAATAATTGTTTACATTAATGGTGACCAAAATGTTTGACACCCACTGAGATAACACTGACAGAGTCTCAGTCTCCTCCACTTTGTTGTTGAAAAAACTCCTTATATCCGCTAGCGTAGCTCGCTAGCACCAGAAGCTAACAACAACAACGATCTCCAGTACCGGTTCTCGCACGCACGTACGCTCGCTCGCACGCACGCACACACACCCACACACACACGAGCTTTAATGAAACACAGAGACCCAGACGTAATAGTACTGTACTGTATCATATTATTTATTTTCGAATACATTTGTCAAATGTTATTTTTTTTTATAACCACTTTTCCTCCTGGTCTCTCGCAAAACCAAAGAAATATTCTACGGAAAAAAAGGAAATAATCCTCACGTTGGAACCAGTGAATGTGTAGGGTTCATTTCTTGATTTATCACAATATGTAATGAATGGATAACTAGCATAGCTGACTTTTTTTTCATATTCATATAGAAAGATTAGATTGTTGAACCTTGCAATATTTGATGAGTAATCCAAAGACAACAACAAAGGCCAAAAATCAAACACGATAAAGAATTATAAATCTTTTATTGTGCATGGATCCTTTGTAGATATCATGGCTATACAGATACACTTTAGATCTATGATTATACATTTTCCCATAACGAACATTTTAAAGTGATATGTCTGGTAGTATGTATAGTATAACAAATTTTCATTTTGGAATGTACGGTGTATGAGGTAACTGCAAACATTAAAATTACATAAAAATGGTCTCTATTTTTGTGCATATTTTATTCATTTTTGTAGCATTTTGTTAATCTCCCCAACCAAAGGTAGTAAGCCCAGGGTGAAGCGGTGTTAAAATGGCACACGTTGCAATCGCTATCAAAAATAGGATTTTGAATTCTTTAAATGACAGAGCAGACATTTGCAGAATGTCTGAAAGACCAAATCATGTAATTATCCAAGACGTTTCGCAAGGTACCTGCATTTCATTTTTACGGTTGCAACAGCAGTTATCTTCCCAAAACCAAACGACACTAGACCCTACAGCCAGATCACCACTGAAAACTCAGGGTTAGAAATCTGTTACAGATACTTAACACACAGAGAAAAGGCAAATTTAGATTCACAGGAAGTACATGATATAACACATTTTGTATCTGCCATTTGCGTTCCATGATTCATGAGTACTCAGGATGTATTATTTTCTCTGGAGAGTATTAACTTATATTACTTCAATATTATAAAAAAATATACTTCACACATGTATGACCTGACAAAATAAATCAAAATAAATCATAATACATATAACTACTTTCCATTTCTCTCCTGATTACATATGTTTACTATCATCAAATAAATGTTGCAAAATAAAAGTAAATAAAACCCATTTTAGAGTCGTTAAACACTAAAAAAAGAAATCAAAACTTAAGAGAAATTAAGAAAAATCTCCCGAGATTTTTTCCCTCTCCAATTAAGGCCTCTGAAACAACTGGTACATACTTTTTTTTCTCTCTTTTTTTTTTTTGCTGAGAAAGATCAGCTGTTTCAGCGACATATTATGTGGTACTACAACTTTTAAAACACCCAAAACACAAGTAGGGTTGCACAATCTCAAAGTGTGTTCTATAAAATTCATCACAAGACCAAGACAGTCAGTCGAGGTTTCTTCTTCCACTAAGGTGCAAAATCAATTACTGGGGAAAAACAAAAAACAGAAGAAAAGAAAACATACAGGTAAGCATACATTTTCTGTGCTGAACAACAATATTTCGGAGTAAAGCAGCAGTATAACTATATGATAGTAAAAATAATTATAATTCACTGTTAGTTTGGTTTTTGTTTGTTTTCTAACTTTATACTGAGCATTTTTTTTTCTCAAACGTACAGGTCCTCGTGTCTTCACTGTACAAAAATATACTAACATTTCTCCAGTCATTTTTGCATCCTTAAACATTCTGAACATCAAAAAGGTTGGAAAGTGCTAAATGAACGCTGTCTATCGCGTGAACAAGATTTTCATTTCCGTTCCTCCTCTCAATAAACCCACCTAAAACTCCAGCAGGGGGTTAAGTCCCCCTTCATCTGGCCCTGACGCCCCCCAGCAGTGTACCTCTGTGGCACTAAACTACATACAGTATACACATCTGGACACACCCCCCACAGTGCAAACACTGGCCCACCAGGTCCCAGGATCAAAAAGCACATAGGCTAAAGACACACCTACATACATTTTGAACACATCTATCAAAAAACAGGTGGATACTGGACACATTAATGGAAGTATAAATAATGACTATTTCTATACATATATATATTCTGTGTATCTATATATACTGTAATCAACAAGTACGTGAGTCGAAGCGGCCCTTCTCCCCTCTACCCATGACCCTCTTCCAAAATGAAACCCTGCTCTTTACTGACTTCTTTTTCACGCATGATCATGATGAAACAGAAATGTGAACTGAACAACAGATACCACAAAGTGGGGAGGGGGTGACGAAGGCAGGAGAGGCAGGGAGTTATCACAGGTGCCAAATAAGTTGTTACATCTTCAATTTTTAACTGCTATTCAGCTGTCACTCACCAGCCCACCTTCCCGCTGCACCCCAATGTGGAAAATACAATTATTCTGTTGACAGCAGGGCGAGAAAACAATAAGTACAAAACAACAGAGAGAGACAGAGGGGGGGCGGGGGAAGAATAAAGCTATAACCCTGCAGCTGGGCGGCGCAAACTGCTTATTTAATAACAAAGTACTGTATGACGAAAGCGATGAGGATGGCGATAACAGCGAACACCATGAGGAGGAGGAACGCGCACTGCTCGTCCGTCAGGCTCCGTCTGGCTCGGTTGGATTCCACGCCGGCCCGGGACCCCGAGCCGGCCGCCCCCCCGCTCACCGCCACGTCGCTCCGCTGGGGGGAGAGGGTCACTGTGGGGCTGTAGGGGCCACTCAGCTCAGGGGCCTCCTGGCACTGTCTGATCGCACACACCCGGAAACGGTAGTCGCTGTTGGGCTGCAGGCTCTGGACATGGAAGGATGTCGCAGAGCCTTTGTATGACTGTAAAGAAAGGAACAAAAGTGTGATGAAATACTGTAAATAGGACAACCAGATAGCTTAAAGCTCCCATTATACTATTTTCAGGCATATATTATAGGTCTCAGATATATAAAATACATTTCTATGAAGTGTTTTGCTCAAAATGCCAAACAGATCACCCATTGTAGCCTCATACCCCTCTATTTCAGCCCTGTTAGAGAAGTGCTGATTCTGGGTCCATAGCTTTATAAATAAAGAAAAAAAGAGAGGAGAGCTCATGCAGGAGAATTGTACCCAGTTAGTCAGCTAAATGCTGCCATGATTAAATGCCGTATCATGTTCCAAACCACATTAAGGATTATTTCTGAAACAGTATGGAGCTCAAATGCTTTTTCTCGGACAGGTTTACCACAAGGTGAGTTCCTTTTTATATCCTGCTTTTTTTTTTTTTTTTTACAACATGTTAGTTCTGATAGCGATGCTTGCTAATGTGAAACAGACCATATTATGTCCAAAACACGTAGCACATTGTTTCTGATCCAGCAACGTTTCTGATTAGGCCATGCGCGTAAAGCCAGCCCACATTTTACTAATGTTGCCATGACCGCAGCAAATCTGGATCAGCTCCGTTGTACCCCCGTTTTTAGAGCTTTAGGTACGGAGGAAAAGAGAGAGGGTTTTGTTTTCTGACACTTTGTGAGTTCCCCAACACCGGAGACACACAGGGCTAGGCATTATAAATGGCCCAATGGCCCGGAAAGCACTATTTAGACACCCCGGGCCAGCATAACGTACTTTCCACTTGCCCGCTCGGGCCATTAAAAAACAGTAAGATGTAAAATCACATTGTCCTGTGGTATTGGTATTTTGACAAGCAATTTTGTTAAATTGTTTTGTTTATTAACGCTACAACATAGCGTTTCGTGAGGCAGTTGTCGTTGTTGGACGAAAAGCAAACGGCTGTTTGCTGCGGTGCGCAGCGCAGCAGGCTCCCGTGTGCGAGAGCGCGCTCCTTTCAAATCAAATTAAGTTTTATTTATATAGCACATTTTTAAAACGATTTTTGGTCGAGCCAAAGTGCTGTACATGCAATAAAAACACTTTACTGCGATAGCAAAACAGAACACAATAAATTACAACAGCAAATATAAAAATCAAACAGTCGTGCTCCGCTCTCACTAGAAGGCCAGGGAGAAGAAGTGAGTCTTTAGTGTTGATTTAAAAACCCCTAGGGTCTGGGCCGACCTCACATGGAGGGGCAGAGTGTTCCAGAGCCTAGGGCCAGCTGCTGCGAAGGCTCGGTCCCCTCTGGTTTTGAGCCTGGTCTTGGGCACTATCAGCAGCAGCTGGTCGGCCGACATTAAAGCTCTGGCTGGGGTGTAGCGATGGAGGAGTTCTGCTATATAAGCCGGAGCCAGCCCATTTAGTGCTTTGAACACAAATAAAGAGTTTAAAATCAATGCTGAACCGAACTGGAAGCCAGTGTATTGAGGCCAGAATTGGGGTGATGTGGTGACGCTTTTTATGGCCAGTGAGAAGACGCCTTCAGCTGCGTTCTGGACTAGCGGCAGGCGTCTAATCTACGCCTGGTCCATACCCACGTATAGAGCTTGCAATAATCCAGCCTCGTAGTTACAAAGGCGTTAATAACCCTTTCTAGTAGGGCTGCACGATATTGCGATATATTTTTTCCCCCTGCGATATATATAGCGTTTTTTTTAACTATATTTAACCGGATGAAGGATTTTAGTCACGGACGTCTGGATCTCAACTGGTTGACTCATCGTACCTTAAATCATGATCTAACATGTCATGATAATGCATGTTGCTTACCCTCAAATAAGGGGGTTCATCTGTGAATGAAAAAGAGAAGAACCTTTTTGTATCCAAAATAGTTCCAGATGGCAGATGTTGCTTTCCTTTTTGGAAGTAAATCTTCATTCTCGCCGGTATTGTCCTCCTGTTCCTCACTAATTTTTTACCGGTGTTTTGATGGTCTGCAAACTGGCGGGGCGGGGCCTGCTGTGATCTGATCAAGAATGATTGTGATTGGTAGTTTGCTGTGCATGCAGCGCCGCGCAAGGTTTCCTTTTGTAGCAAGCAGCAAAATAATTGTAACATGACGTGTTTGAGTTAATGTACCTACTTAATATCGCACATCCTAAAAAAAAATGAAGAAAAAAAAATGAATTAATAAAATGTTTTTATAAAAACGCACGTCCCTGCGATGTGAATATCGCGGTTATCGCCATGACACGATATATCGTTCAGCCCTACTTTCATAAGCATTATTGAAGGTCACTCCAAGGTTCATGACAGAGGGGAGGATGTTTTTATTGAGGGAGCCCAGAATATTAACCGGCGAGGCTAGAGACTTAGGCTTTACAGCAGACTTTCACGCCACCTAATCATTCGCCAACATGTTTTTAAAAACACCGGTAACCTGCCAAGCACCTGGCAAAAAACAATCTTCAAATAAAAGAAAGTCACCGGAGGAGTTAAAGGAGAGTGAGAGGGAGTATGAGAAGAAGAGGGAGAGAAAGTTTCAGCCACACTGGCTTGATCGATGGTGTTGGCTTCAATATGATGCAAACATAAACAAGGTCTTTTGTCGGCTCTGTACATCAATGCCGACCTATGCTGACAAGTAAGTGAAGAGTAGAACATATATAAAGGTATATTCACTATAGGGAAATGTCCCAGCAGTTTAGGATAATGAAGGCTCTAATCTATTACATAGCCATTACATTTCTAACTCCTGATAATGACAGGAAGGCAGAAAGTGTATTATACACATAATAATACTCTTAGCAGAAATGTCAACCTCCTTTTTTTCTTTAACATTGACCACAATATAATTATTTTAACAAACCAAATATGATCAATTGAGGAAAGCGAGGAAAGCGAGGAAGAACTGATGATTCAAATGTTGTAGTACAACTAGTAATGTAGTTTGTGCATAAATTACTACTGCAACAAATGTGTTCATTTTCTTTATTATTGGACGAATGCTCCGGGTCAGTGGTTACAATCGTGGGGCCAGTGACAAATAACATCTACTGGCCCTACACATATTTATGTATAAAAGACATCAAAAAGTGCATATTGCATAATAGGGGACTTTTAAATGATTTGGTTTCTGTCTTTTTATTAAGAGACAAATGATGTGTCTTTTGCATCTTTCATCATGATGTTTCTGATATGTCACTGAGGGATTCTGTAATTCAGCTGCTTTAAGGATACTAGCCTGAACCTGGTGACCAATATTGACTTAAGTCAATATTGGTCACCAGGTTCAGGCTAGTATCCTTGGTTCAATTGGATTGAACTACTGGGAAATAAAAGCAGGCAAAATCATTGGAATCTAACTGCTCATTCCTGACGTTGCCTTTCTGTTCTTTCAATTGTCAGGTATAATGGGAAGATACAGTTATGCATCCTTTTTGAGCTTTGGCTATTTTTCAATTTACAGACTATTTCCTGATTTCTTTGTAGGAGTTATGTAATGTGTCACGTTGGATGAAGGGGGATGCCATCTGCCTTGGCTGTTTGCCCAGCCAACACACCCACATGTTTTTAGAGATGCTTGTAAACCTGCACTGTTTGTTTGTACACACACTGTTCTGATTCTATTTACTGAGTGACCTTTTGAAGGTAAGCCTGAAATTGTATTTATCAAATCCCCAGTTTTGATTGGTTATGAATTGGGTATGTAATAAAAAAATATAGGCGACTAGGCCTTTTCAAATTAAAACATTTCAAAGGGTCCTTTTTTACACACTACACTAGCCCTGCAGGTGCAAATAAATGAAACTAAACCACCTCAAATAAACTCCTTTCCGCAGATTCCCCTTTCTTCAACATGAGCTTTCGAGTTGAGGCCACTGAGACTGACAATAAGCGTGGAAACTAATTCATGCAGCATAGCAACCACATATTTCAACTCCCTCATTCAATAGCCATGTATGATGAGGTTGGATTAGCATAAGCCTGATGTGGCCATTACTCCCCGTTAACATGGCTGGAGGCCACTGAGAGGGATGGATGTGCTGGCAGCGACCAGACACCTGGGATACCTCATGGATCAATGACCTTTGCATAATGGGTCATTTAAAGCCAGCGGTGACTAATACAGACGTCTCTAACCCGCGGAGAAAATATTAAGGCCCCGGATCCATCTGTACCCTGATCTGCATAACATGGCCCCCGTGATGAATGGCAGGTCAGCTGTAGGTAAGGACAGGACATATAGGGAGAGGGGAGTACCAAGCCTTCACACAGCAACATTAGTACCTGTTTAAAATCAGAGTTTCCCATCATGCACTGCAAGGTGTAGATGATAGGGTCCCCCTTCATGGGCGGCAGGGATTCCCATGTGACTTCGCAGGAGTTGTCATCCAGACGCTCCACTTTAGGTACTAAGAGAGGGGAAGAGAGAGCAGATTTGATGAAAAGCACTTCAAAAATAAAAGATCAATCCATCTGAACAAGAAATGTTTTTAATGAGGAGGAAAAACAAATGTTTGCTGCAAGGGTCTAAGGACAGAGGGGGTTGAATGCTTTACAAACTGTAAAGTTCACAGAGACACATGTGTAATTTGTGATGGTATATAGATCACCACATGGTTTGAACTTCTTAGAATCAAGAAAAACACAGCTGATTGTATAATTGAATTATTTATTGCAAGACAAAAAAATTGAAGCCAAAATATTTTGATATGTTCTTTGAACTTTCTGATCGAATCAGAGCGTTGCAAAAATAATTGCTTTAACACAATACAACTTGCTTTGTTATGTGCAGTGGCTCATGATGTATTAAGGGTGATTTCTAGACAACTATATATAAATGTTCACGTTGCCATAACGATGACTCATGCTCTTTTTTAGGTAGGTGGCATTCTGAACAAAAACAACAAAAACAAGTGGTTGTTTTGAACTAGTGAAGTGCCGAAAACACAAGTGGCACAGAGGACTTGAATGACTTTTGGGATTATGATAATAGGCTTGGGTTCGGCTGGATTCACACCGTTGATGGCTAAGAGTCAACTTCACTGTGTGGGGATGAAAGCGTTAGTGGGCAACACTGACAAACTGCTTGAATCAAAAGAGGTGGCGCATTGAGAATATAAACCCACGTCACTTTAACTGACTTCAATGTGTAGGATCAAAAGAGTCTGTGCAGAGCGCCGAGCTGAACAACCAGGCTCACGATGACAGCCGACATGTGCTGTGTCTTCATCAAAAGCAAGACTAATATGGATGGACTGAGGAGAAAAGCTGAGCACACTCACTGTCTGTACGTCAGTGAGTGTTTGTAAAGATAATAAGAGCTGATCTACATTGGGTAGGGATAGGAATAGATAGTTAGAGAGAGAGATATGAAGAAAAAGAGCTGCCATTGTACCTTTCACTGGGACTGGAGGAGAGCGCGGGGTGGCGAATGTGTAAACATTGGAGAAGGGCCCTTCGCCCGCCTCATTAAAGGCCTGGATGCGGAACGTATAAGAGGTAGACTCATTAAGCCTCTGGACTTTGTGTGTGTGGCATGGTCCTTTATACAAGGATATAAATCTGCAATGACAGGAACATTGAGAAGTGTGGGAGAGAAAGAGAAAGGATTTAATAATGAGCAAAATATGACAAAAAGCAAACGATACGAGTGTCTTCTCTGTCTCTTCTCTCAGGGTATATACAGAGGCACATCATCAGCCGCTGTCTCCTAACACTGAACACACTATCTGCTGAATTACTTTCTATGAACCCCGCCCTCCTGGACGCAGTTATCTGAAGCCCTCGCTCCCCCCTTTTCTCTGTTTATCTGTCGTCAGGTCACTCCCCCCCCTCGGCTGACTAATGGGCCACTGACCTGCCGCTCTTGTCCCCCATCTGCAGCTGGAACTGGAGGGCGTCTGAGGTGGCGGCTTTGGCAGGGCCATCGCCCCACTTGAGCCTGAGGGTCTGGTGGCTGAAGGCAGTGCACTCCAGGCGGGGGGGCTGCGGGGGCAGGGGCTTGGTCTTAAGCTTAAAGGTGTGGCTAAAGGGGCCGGCTCCCAGGCTGTTCAGGGCTTGGATTCGGATCCTGAGGAAGAAGAAGAGACATGTCAACATTAGTAGGGAGCTTCAAGCACTGACCTGACCTGGAGTGGCTGTCAAATTGCATTAAAAGGTCCCTATTATTCTCTTTTTCATCAATATATTCAAAACATGTCTCTGAACCCAACAGATCATCCCATAATCCCCTCTGTTTCAGCCCTGTTTCAAAAGTGCTGATTCTGTGTCTGATACTTTAGATGAAAAGAAGGTGCCTCTCTCTTCTAAGAGATGATTGTTTATGTATAAAAGACACGACAAAGTGGATTTAGCATAATAGGTGACCTTTAAGAGTGTTTTATCTCACTGGCAGATGAGGACGTGCAGCCGTTGTTAGAAGTCAAACCTTTGATGTTGTTATACACCGGCTTTATCTTTAAGCAAACACGAATTGAGAAGAACAACCAGCCTGGTGCTGGAGGAACAATGGTAGATTGTGAAAAGACAAGTTTCCTGGACAACTGCCAGCGCTTGTAAGAATAACCTGGGTTTACTAATGTAACCAATTATATTTGGCGTCAGATTTACTCTTGGGTTTCCTTGAGTACAATAAATGAACAAACCAGTGTGGAGTGTAAATGAGTTGCATCACATTTCGGCACACAACGGCTTCCAACTGTTACTGCTCGTTTGCATCTCACAGTTGTGTAGTATAAGAAACACATAAGGGAAGGTTTCTTTGTGTTCTGTTGGAGCACCGACCTGAAGCTGGTGTCGGGCTGCAGATGCTGGATGACGTGTTTGGTGACGGGGTCGATAACAATGGGCTGGCGCTCTCCAAGGTCAATCAGGTAGGATGTGATCTCAGAGCCGTGATCACATGGGGGGTCCCACCTGATGCCCAGGCAGGTGGACGGAGAGTAGAGCGGTGGTGGCCGGGAAGCGCCGTCCTCCTCATCCTCCTCCTCCTCCTCCTCCTCCTCGTCGTCTTCTTCTTCTTCTTCTTCTTCCACTTGTGTCTCGTACCTTTGCAAATCGGACTCCTTCAGCGCGTAGATGTTGCTGACGGCTGCGGGAACAGAGCAGGGGGTATGGCACAACACCGCCTCGCTGAAGGGCCCCACGCCGGCCACATTCACTGCCTGCACAACAGCAGAACAAAGGAGTCAGCTGATTCAGTCAACGTTAACGTGAAAGGACACATGTAAGGTCCATGTGTCACCACAAGGGGGCATTCCAATGTAAACAAGACTCAAGATTCAAAGATAAGCTACAGTGTAGAAAAGGGAATACATTCTGATGACCAGAACTCCTCCAACAATGCAACATATATCATAAAATACAAAAATACAAATAAAAAATAGTGCAAGAACTCTACAGTATATACATGTAAATAGAATATGATATATACAAGAACAGAATGTGGAATTAAATATTGTACATTAAGACAACATTAAATACGGTTTATTGCGGTGATAGATAAATAAGTAGATTGCAAGATTACAAACGGATGAATGTTTATCGAGGCACTCGGGTGTTTAGCATGACTGCGGAGGGTTTTAAGTCCTGACAATTATGTTGTTTTAAATTTGAAAGTTTATGTGAAAAATATATATATATAATGACATCTTTGAAAAACTAGGACAATCATGTTTAGGTTTGTAAACAATTATATGATGAAGTCTGGTTTGAAAGCCTGACACAAGTGTAATATTTAGGGATGTCTGGGTACGAGTACTGCCTGTACTTTAGACAAATAGTGGGTAGTCGGGAAAATCATAATCACACAGCAAGTTATCTAGCACGAAATCAACCCGTGTCCCCACAGTAGAGGCAGCATGAGTACAGCACATCCTGAAATATCAGCCTGAACCAGATCTCTCAATTTGCAACGATCTCTCTTTTCTTTCAACAAAAAGAAATAGTTTTTTTTGTCACACATGCAATCAGTGAAACAACGCATTATACACATGGCCTCACTTTATTCATATCACTCGTTAATCATGATGAAGTAACTAGTGAACCAACCAACTGCAATTAAGATTAGAAACAGAGGTAATGCAGCTTTTACCAAGCAGGCACTCTATCAAACCTCTGCCCACCATTCCGGCAAATTCTCAAAAGTAATCATCTTCCGCTATGAAATTGCTGAATGGATTAAAATGAACCCATCACTTACACTGATAGCAGAAGAACATCATATCATGTTCTCTAAATAATCCCAGACCAAACTTATCTAGAGAATCTTTAATTTCCCCCATATTTCATCTAAAATATAGCTCTAACCTGCTGCTAGCGGACAAAGATAAGATTATAAGAAAAAGATCAGTGAATAAATATATCTCCATCTTGCATATTTTAATACTGACATAGCTATAAATAATAACCACAAACCTGTGACGCCAACAAACCCCCTAATTTCTTCAGATTGATATATTTGTCCTGCTGTTTATAAAGGGCTCACCTGTACCCGGCAGAAGTAATTGGTCGCAGGCAGCAGCCCCTTCATCTCATGGCTGAGCGCTGGTCCGCTGTAACACACCTGCATGCTGCCATCAGCTGCCCCCCACTCCAGACGACACTCGGTCACCGGAGCTCCGTTGCAGGGAGGGGCCTGTAATGCAAACACAGATCAAAATATGACCCGTCACTTAACCTGAAAAGAGTTTCAGATATCAGATATATCTTTCGAATGAATCATGGGATATTATTTTGTATGCGTCGATGAGAGGTTGTGCTTGACTTTTTCGCTGACGGACAGGATCGTAAAACTTCCGTCAAAATCCAGAATTACCCGTCGGCCTTTACACAACTCTGGCAAGGGGGGGGGGTGGAGAGCATGCCGTTCACGATGACAGTTCACATGCTCCGTGTTATGCGTGGCTGCTGCACCTCGCGGGAGCGTGCACAGCGTAAAGCCAAAACTCAGACATTTCAATGCTTTGTACGGCACAGTTAGGTTTGGAAATGGTATCATTTCCTTTTTGGAGGGCATGCATAACACGGCATAACACCGGAGCGGCGCCTCGCTGCGGGGAAACTTTGGCGCTGTTCCGAGTTTGTTCTAATCTGTCAAAATGACGGACTGCTTTCAGATTTGTCCGTCATTGTTAAAAAAAAAAACATCATAGACGGAAAATATTCGGTTAACGCGACCTCTGGCGTCAATAGGGAAATAGAAGTGGTACTAGTCTTACCTCCCAGCTCACAACAACACAGCTGGGGGATTTGCATGTGGTGGAAGGAGCCTTGCACTGCTCAGGGGCCCCGGGGCCGGTTGTGACCTCACAGCGCTCCGTAAGAGGTCCAAACTATCCGCAACAAAAAGAACATGTACTGTTTGAGATTCAGTGGGAGAGGCTTCAAAGCATGCAACAGATAACAAACACCAATCTCTAGTGTTGTTATTGATAGATCCGTTTGGGCAGTCTCTCTCACCCCGGCCTTGTTCGCTGCCTTGAGCCGGAAGCTGTAGGTTTTGCCAGGCATTAAGCCTCCCACAGAGCAGTCCAACTCTGGCCCCTGGTAGACCTCCCTGCTCTCCTCAGACTGCGGCCCACTCACTTCCACACTGTAGCAAGACACCAGGCTGCCTCCGTCTACCTGTGGAGGGCCTGGGAAACATGTGAGAAAACAATTTACCTTAGGAAGGAAGACAATACAAAGGAAACTGTTCAAATACAAACTGCATCATCACAACTCAGGTAGTTAGTTAGACAAATAAATGCATCAACTGAAGCTAGAATACATCCCACACAGATCTGACTTGCAGAAGAATGACTCACCCCAGCGCAGTTGCACCTCCCTGGCTTTGGGTTTGCCCACCAGCCGAGGGGGCTGGCAGGGCCCTGGGGGCACTGCGGGAGTCTGGACCTGCAGGGTCTCCGACAGCTTGCAAGGGAAGACACCACACCAATTAAGACACAGAGAAAATAACAAATTGACAATCCCCACCCCCCTCCTCTCTTACTCCCAAACACAACACAAACACAGTGGATACAGATTGTTATTTTCACTATCTTATCTGCTATAGCAGACCAAAACGGAGACAACTGTGAATGCATCATTCAAGGGAAAACAGCATTCAAAGAAATACAATGTATTATTTTCAAAGCCAGATTGTTTGGTAAGCGTAAACAAATAATAAGATAAGTCTTTTCAGACTTCAACTTGTGTGACAAAAGGCAAACATGTGAGTGTTATGTCACATTGTACTGCACCAAAAAGCAGGATCTCGCCCCCATGAGTCACGTTTCTTTACAAGGCCCATCGTGAATAAATGCATGCACTAATGGCTGATGAAGGAATTAATGAAGAGTGTCTGTGAACTGAACTAATTAGGAAAAACATCCTCTGACACATGTAGGGAGGGTTAATCGATTAGCGGGCTTTGTCTTGTTCTTACACACCAGAAAGCATAGTTTAATCTCCAAACACAGGACACTGGCTGAATGACAATTTCCTATTAAAAGTCACCATAAATAGAGTGCATTACCTAGAATTATTCATGTTAAATGTATCAGATCAACCATGGGATGGCTTCCTGCCCTGACAATTACAGTGTATGCAACAGCTGAGAAATGTATCAATAATTAAATAGCCAATACAAAAAAAAAACAGTGCACACACATCGGGTTTCAAACAATGCATAAATACATCGTCGTTAACAGCAGTAGCCATAACTCTTGTTTGTTTGTTTACATAATGTACATGGAGTGATCATGCTTTGTAATTTTAAATTAGAGGTAATTAAATCTGCATCACAGATTCTTGTTTTAATGAATTGTTGTCACTTGTATACGAGTATCGTTTGAAAAAAGCCAGAGCAACTTGTGACTCTTTTCTACCTGCGGTCAAAGAAAGTCGTAACTGACTCTGAGAATTCCTGTGGCAAAACACAAGGTCGCGACTGTGTGTGCACGTGTGTGCACGTGTGCTGATGCTGAATGACTCACCGGGCTCTGCCCCCCCTCGCTCATGCAGTAAACTCGGGTCTGGTAGGAGCAGCCCGGCTTCAAGCCTTCACACACATGCTCCACAGCTGGCCCCGAGTACATCAGCTCCCACGAAAGGCCTAAATATAAACACATTGCAAATACATTCAATTATTTAAATAAACTCGTGTTTTAAAAACATCATTTCAACTTAAATGCTTAAACACTTTTATTATCACCCTTTGCAACTTACCGCTTAAGCCCTCAGATAGCTCCACGACATACTTGGTGATTTCTGCTCCGCCGCTTTCTTTCGGGGGTTCTACATTGCAAAGACAGATTGTTATAGAGCTGCCGTGAACTAAGGACATAAAAGAGGAACTTGCTGCATCATATAAGAAAGAGACATAATTACATCGTCGCTTTTTCAAACCTTAATATTCTTTAAAACCACATTTTCTTGGAAACACAGAGAAATGGCTGCGAAATATCAACGCTAACATGCTATTTAGTATGCTAATATAGTAGGACATTTGTATTTGTTTAAACCTCTAGTAACCAATAGTACTCAAATTGCATACTATTCCCAGTGAAATATTACAGTATGCAAATACTGGACACTACACTGGCATTTATATCCCACAATGCAATAGTGACGAAAACGTTCATATCAGTCAATGGCAGACAGTGAACAAAGGCATCATGACTTTATTTTACATACGGTTTTTATTTTATTTGTTATTATGTACATTAAGAGTTTTGAAATAAAGATGAAGTATTTTTAAAAAAAGACAGCCACAGGGGAGCTCTTGTCGAGATACAAGTGTGCGTGTTTGCATATTCTAACAGATGATGTATTCCTATGGATGTGAAGAAAAACAAAAACTGAAGTGGTTTATTATGCCTGCTTTTGGCTACTGCAGGTAAAGGTATGGCTGAGATTAACTTGGGTTTCCATGGATACATATCTCCAACCCTATAAGGATGCTCTCAGGAAGTCACTTCATAATCACACTTCATTGTGTCCAAAATGATGAAAACCTCCGTTTATTTACACAGAAGTAGGCTAGACGATTGAGTATGTGGTGCCTGGTATGCTATTTCAGATGCAGCAAATCTTTTCAGAGCTGCAGACGGCGTGTTTTATTTATTTTTCATTCTAAAAACTGGAAGCAGTAGAGCAGTGAGTGATGCATTTGTCCAGTGAGGTGTACAGGAAGGATTCATGCTGATGTCTAAATGAAGGAGAGGACTGTCAGTCATGTACTGTACAGACTACTAGGAATGTCTTCCGTCTCTAGAAGATGCATATATTTGGAGGCAGAGCTGAATGAGAAAAATGAAATAGTAGACTGGCCTTGTCAGGCTGTTAAACACATGAAAGACTGAGGAGTAAGGCAAGGAGAAAAATAGTTACCCCAGGTCATCTTGAAGCTGTTGGGCATGACTCTGCCTCTGATGACAGGCCTGCAGGGGCTGCCAGGTCTGTCTGGGTTAGTGATGAACTCCACCACTGGGCTGGGGTTACTTTTCCCCTCCGAGTTGTATGCTGCCACCTAGAGAAAGTGCAAGAGACAGTGAAGAGTCATAACATTAAAGGGGCCCTATTATGCTCATTTTCAGGTTGCATAATTATATTTAATGCCGCTACTTTTACATGTTTACATGCTTTAATGTTCAAAAAGCTCTTTATTTTTCTCATACTGCCTGTACTGCAGCACCTCTTTTCACCCTCTGTCTGAAACCAGAGCCCAGTCTGCTCTGTTGTGATTGTTTAACTGCTAAGAGATGTCCCACCCCTTAGCCACAGCGCTAGCCAATAGAAGCGCAAATGTTACATAGTGATGTCACTATGTTGCTTAATTTAACCAAGGACAACAGAGGCATTTCAGACGGGGTGGGGGGTGGGGTGACTGTGTGTGGGAGGGAACATTTTTGGATTTAAGCCTTTGTAAAAAAAAAGCATAGTTAGTGGGAACTTAATTTGGTACATTTCCTGATATATACCAAGCGTCTCTACCTGCAACTAAAATGGACCTAGTGTCACGGCTGGAGGGCAAGGTACACAGGACCCAAATGCAGAATATTGTTTGAAATCCAAAATACTTTTATTGCGGAACTAGGCCAGGCAACAAAGTCAAATAAGGCAAGGCAAGGCAAAACGTAGAAATCCCTCAGAACAAAATCCTTCCATCAACATCAAGAAGCTCACAAAGACTAACCGAAAAAGCAGAACGTAAATGCACACGGGACTAACCAAACAAACAAAACACAGGTGAGGAGGGAGGAGAAAACACAGGGGCACCAGGTGAACTCAATCGGGTAATCAGGCAGGAGGGAACAGAGACAGGAAGCAACAGGCAAGACGGGGGGGGGGGGGTGAACACTTTTCAAACTAAAACAGGAAAACAAAGACAGATCTAGACAGGAGGACAACATAAAACAGACAGATCGTGACACCTAGACAAAAACCATCTCATTAAAAAGATGCACCTACTTAAATCAACTTATCAAGACTCCACAAGCTTTGCACTTAGAATAAAAAAACATGAGGCAAAAAGCTTTGTGCCATTTGCATTTCAGTGCCGCACATCTGCAATAATACAGAAATCTCTGAGAGCCTGCTGAGTACAGCTCATCCAAAAAGTGCACCAAGACAAACCTGCACAGCAGCAGCCCCCACTCACACTGCGCAGCTGGGTAATTGGAAATGAGGGAGGAAGAGGAGTCTTGAGAGTGACTAATGAACATTTCTATCACTTGGGCATATGGTGGTTGTGTTTGGGAACAACAACACCCTTCTGCCAATGTAATGATGAGGAATTCTGTGGGGCTGCTTTCTGCTTTTCCCCAACAAGGACATCTGTGGTGCCCAGACGCTGCACACAGCAACATATGACTTTTCCCTTTTGGGATCCCTCTTCTATCATTGAGTGAACTGAGGGACCCTGAGTAAGCGACTTATTTTATGGATATACTCAATAGAGAAATACAGTGACATGGAGAGAAAGTCACTTTAAGTCCATTGGTCACTTTACTGCCAGCCAAAAAGCCTTTTTCTGAAACACTTTGTTTGACCATTTTCTCACTGGGGTCCCGCATGTGATGAGCAGCAGATTCCTCCTGTTTATGCTGTCTGATGCCCACCGCCCTGCTGGCAGAATACTGCAAATTGATGAGTCATAGGGCCACTGTGGGCCTCAGCACCCCCCACTGCCTGAAGCCTGTCCCCTCCACAGTAACACACTCCACACGACAGCATACATTAAACCTGCAGATCACCAGCTTTGACTGAAAACATCACAGAACCCTCTTACCCTGAACTTGTACTTGGTACTTCTGTGGAGATTCTTGACGGTGCAGGAGAGCTCGTCTCCGTCGTAGCTTGGCTGGAAGCCATATCCCTGAGACACAGACAGACGGCAGAGAGAGGAGGAAAACAACCAAGTGAGCTATGACTTACAAGACAACCATTGTAGCACAGGAAATAAAGTGGTGTGCAGCAGACAAACAGCTACAGGGGAAGGTTTTGTGTGTTTCCCCTGGCAGGCAGCGTGTCTGCAGGTAGCTTCTTGAGGCGGACACAGGGGACAGTAGCAGTGAGATCTTCCACTTAAATCAGGCAGAAGAGTGTCTTCAAAGTATTTTTCAAAATCAAAAACCTGTCTTTTTATTATAACATTGTTAATTTGTTGTTTTATTGTGACAAGATTATTCAGATTTCTACAGTTTTTTTTCTGATCTTGTCTTGTTAAGCACTTTCGGGGGCAGGACATGTGCATACAAAACAGTTATTATTAATTTCACACACATTGCAGAAAAAAGTTAATTTGATTTCCCTTGGCTGGGTTGAAATGAAAAGCACCAACAACAACAACAAGCTGCTCAACAGAGATGCACAACAACCAGGAAAATGGATGTACAAATCCAAGTAAACATTGTCTAAATTGATTGTAAAAAAATGGCATACATATTTCATGCTGTCTGAGTGCAATGCTGCAATCTAAGAAGTCTGCAGCATCTCAAAATTTGTCTTAAATCTTACATAAAAAACTCTATCAATCTCATATAAGCAGACGTTTCTATTTATAAAATTAAAAAAAAGAAGGAAAAAAAAGAGTGAGAGACATACCGAGCCTTCCTCCTCCATCTCCAAAACATAGTAGATGTCATCCTCCTTGGGAGAGCTAGTGGGCCTCTGCCACTTCATACACAGCCAGGTCACCCCTGCCATCTCCAGCTCTGGAGGGAAGGGTGGCAATGGCACACTGCATGAGGTGAACAGGTCCACCACTTCACTGAACTCACTGGGGAGGACAGAGAGAGACAGAGGGCGGGAGAGAATGGGAGAGAGAGAGACAGGAGAAACAGAGTGAGAGACACACATGCACACACAGATGGCGACAGTGAATGGAAGAAACAGTAACATAACAACGGACAACAAGGGGGGGCGCCATACAGGCAATAATTGAGCATCATCTGGTGTGCCTACCTTGCACCCATGTCATTCTTAGCTGCAAGGCGGAAGGAGTATCTTGAAGCCGGGGAGAGCTTGGTCACTCTGTACTGCTTCTGAGGGCCATCGTAGCACTGCTCGTAGATGCCAGTGCCCTTCCCCTGCAGAGAACAGCATGATTAGCTTTAAGGACAAGTGACTTCTTCTACATCTCCGAAGCACATAAAACAGGAGTCAAACGTTTTACCTCATCCCATTGAAGAATGTAGTTTTGGATTTTGGAACCATTGTCACATGGAGGCTGGAGATAGACAATGCATAGTTTGGTTAAATATAGAGATTATATTGAACACGTACACGTAGAAAATACACACCAATGCCACGTTTGTCCCCCTTTGATGAATGCATTTCTTTAATTTACACTATGACCCAATATCCTCGTCATTATGCTTTTTTTCAACAAGTCAGTCGATGACGAGACAGCAACAAAGACATTAAAGAGGACATATTCTGCTCATTTTCAGGTTTGTATTTTGTCTTTATTTCTCTTATACTGCTGCAGCACCTCTTTTCACCCTGAAACCAGAGCCCAGTCTGCTCTGATTGGTTAGCTAGCCAGCTCTGTTGTGATTGGTCAACCGCTTAAAGATGTCACAGCCCTTAGCCTATCATGTAATGTGTTGGAGCGCTAGCCAATAGAAGCGCAGGTGTTACATAGTGATGTCCCTTTGTTACAGACCTAAACAAAGGAGTCTAATGGAGGCAGAGGGTGTGGCAAAGAGACTTTGGGATTTTAGTCTTTGCAGACCATTTACATGCACACAAACCTATATAACACACTACAGGCAAAGACCATAATAGGGCCTCTTTAAACATTAACACTAAGAAAATCAACAAAAGGCGAGAAAGAAATGTCGCCATACTCCCTCTCTGTCTCTCCCTCTGGCTTTCTCTCTCGATTTCTCATCAGAATTTGATAAGATTCAAATCTTATGTGATATAAGTTTTAGTAAAATGGTTTTGCCTAGACAAGATAAACATAAATGTTCACTATAATCAGATAAATAAAACAAGATGACTCAAGATAAGTTTGACTCAATAAGATACAAACTAACTAGGGCATTTGACATAGTACATTAACAAAAATGCTGACAGAATTACCTCGTACACACAAGGAAAAAAAATAAATGCACTTCATTGCCGTACTAAAGTGTTTAGAGAGCTAAGCCTCACCACCCTTCATTCAAAATGGTGTTAAACATTTCCTATTACTACCACTAATTACAAGCAGGCAATTCAGCCTTACTAATAACAAATAAGGTGCATCCAGGTGTGCACACTCTTCCATGGTTTAATTAATTCGGTGAAGTTGGCTGAGCATGCATGGTTGTCCTTGCAGTGCCTCGCTGAAGTCTCACATATTTACACTCACACCTGGGAGGTGATCTGTGGAAGCACTACCTTTTACTGCGAGCAAACAGAGCAACTTTAATGAAGCTACAGAAGGTAAAGTACCTCGCTGAAGGGGATGTCAGTAATGCGGCTTTCACACCAGCGCTTTTCCCTTTCTAGCTCCGAGCTAGAGCTTTTCTGGTTCAGCTCCGGTTTCCCTGTTCTGCTCCCGCTCTGTTCACACCGCCCAGAGCCCGACTGGTGCTGCCCCTGCTGCGTCATGACATCACCGTTTACATCGC
This sequence comes from Pseudochaenichthys georgianus, assembly GCF_902827115.2. Taxonomy (NCBI): domain Eukaryota; kingdom Metazoa; phylum Chordata; class Actinopteri; order Perciformes; family Channichthyidae; genus Pseudochaenichthys; species Pseudochaenichthys georgianus. The sequence goes on from NC_047515.1 coordinate 15,190,980, forward strand.
TGATTTGCTCCCCAACGGCGTTACGGCGCTCACAACAACAACGGGGAACTGCGTCGGGTCGATGATCGTGTTGCTTTTAATCACACAAAGCCAGATTAAATTAAATAACGACTTCTCCAACCTTATACTTTTCTCCCGAGTGCCGTGGTTCATTGTTTATTAATGTGTTTCTGCAGCATTTACCTACCGCTGCAGTGCTGGCTGCTCTTCCACGGGAGTTTATTCTCCCGTTAGCTCCCGGTTAGCTCACACTGCAGCGGCCGCTCTAAAGTATTCACTGTCCGACTCACACAAGCAGCTGATGCATATCCCCAGTTCCCCTTAAGTGAATGTGTGTCAGTCTGAATTGACGCCGTTTGGCATCACAACGCTGTTATGAAAGTTTCTCTGGTATAAAATGGGTGATGTTAGTGTGACGTGAATGCGCCTGCATGGGCACTGATTAACTGACCTGAAACAGGTGTGTTAATCAGCGGAGGAACTCACAGCTGGGAAACTGACAGCGGAGAGAGAAAAGGCAGTGGAGAACTGTGAATGGAGGTTGGAGGACGCTACATGTGACTCGGCACTCTTTTGGGTGGGAGGGTGTCGTTGGCAGCGGATAGAGCTGCCGGCGACGAAGACAGCCAGACAGGAAAGACGTTAGAGTGTCAGGATCGGGAGGCCTGTTACCTCCTATAGATAGTCAGGGCCGGGGGTTTAGTGAGTGCGAGCCGCGATCCCTCATTACGCACGGCGGTGCCCAAGCAACATGGACACCAGCTGTAGTGACTCAGTTCACGTCGTCCAGCGAAGCCGATCCCCGGGGAGTTGGACGGCGTCCCAAGCGTAGACCCCGGGGGAGGGTCTCGCCAACTGGCGAGTTACGTATACCCATTTATATTGTATGTCTGATTTTAGAAGTATTTTACAGTGTATGGAAGGAGAGCAGCAGGGGAGAGGCTACCACGAATTGGAGCTCTCGCCCTAAACTGTTGGTTGGGTCATTGCAGTGTGTGTGTGCTGTGTGTGTTCATTGTGCCTAGTTGTGTGCCTCCGGCAGAGGGTGTTTGCATGCCGTGTTCTTGGTGTGGTGTGCCGCGTTAAACGCTAGTAAAACTAGCCCTGCTGAAGTGTATTTAAAAGTGGACTTCACAGTCTAGTGGGGGTTTCTGGTGCCCCGTGGACTCGCTTCCTCTTGTTCTCTCCTCTCCTCTTACCAATTAACTGTGTTGTTAAAATAAAGATTGCCCTATATTTTGTACAAAGCTGCCTCTGTATTTATTGGAAGGTTCTGACAAAGTGGTAGTGTTTCCTGCCACACCTGAAGCGAATCCAACATATATTACATTAGCATAGCAACCAAAGCTAAACTGACTACTTGCTATTGCTATCCTATTGTGGCATAAACCGTTTTCTACAGGCACATTTTACCGGCGTATTTTTATTATGATTCTGGGAGGTGGAGATTTGCGCGTTAGCCTTCGCAGCGCCAAGCCTGCTACACTGGATGATGCTATTAATCTTGCAGCCGAACTTGACCTTATCAGAGGCTTAGAGAGTGGTTACACAGCCCCGGATGCTAGAGTGCGCCTGGTTGCGGAGAAATCTGCCAGTGATGAGCGGGTTGATGCACTTTTGGTGGTTGTAGAGGGTTTGCGACAGGAAGTTAAATCACTAAAAGTTTCAGTACAGGCTCTAGTGGACCCAATGCAAGCTGTCCCTGTAACACCAGGGGTAGGCCCCTCCCCTCACCTAGGCCAAACACGTGTTCCTGCACCCAAGCAGGATGTTGAGCGAATGAGGATGTTGGGAGTGTGGATGTAATCGTCACATACGGCGGGACTGTCCTTATCTACAGGGAAACTAGAGGGGGCGTGCACAGAGGGCCAAATGTCCGCCCCCCCTGCTTTATCCACTGAGGTCCCTGATAGTCCAAAGGGTGGTTCTGGCTATCTTAAAGCTAAAATAGGTGGGTTTGACTGTCATGTACTTGTAGATACTGGAGCCTCGTGCTCTATAATTCCTAAGCAGCTGTGGCTTTCTGTTACTAAAGGAGGGTGTGATTTGGGGAGTTATACAGGCAGGGCTACGGCAGCAAATGGTGGGGGCATGCATATTGTGGGGTGCTGGCAGACTATATGTCAATTTGATTCCCTTGCGCTTGTTGCAGAGTTTTTAGTCTCCGATATTCCCTCAGAAGAGATCCTGCTTGGGTTTGATTTCTTATCGCAATATGGAGCTGTGGTTGATCTAGGGAAAAAGACTTGCCCGATTATGATCAATCAATTTCCCCTGGTTGATCTTAACCCATCATTAAAGCCTCAAGTAGTTACTGTGCAGTCTGATACCATTGTTCCCCCACGTAGCGAGGCCATCATTTGGGGTCAGGTCCAGAGCGGGTGGGGGGATTATGCGGAAGGGATGCTGGAGCCCTCCACCTCTCTCCCTCGACACTGTGACATATATACTGCTGCCAGTACGCGTTATCAATGTAAACAATGAAGTGCGAACATTAAAGAAGGGCATGACAGTGGGCACGCTATTCACCGACATTGAGGTGGGGGATGAAGTGAAGCAGTGCGAAGACGGTGATAGCGGAGACGTACATCAGTCTTGGACAGTAGACATGCTTATGAAACAGTTTGGGGTGGAAGAGAAGGGCTTTTCCCCTGGGGAGCTTAGTGCAATCAGACAGTTACTGCACCACAACACTTCTGTGTTTAGTCGTGGGGAGACTGATTTAGGCAAGACTCCCTTGATCTTGCATGAGATTGACACAGGGGATGCCAAGCCTGTTAAGATGCACCCACGAAGAATTCCCATCCACTTACAGCAAGAAGTAACTGAACATTTAAAGCAAATGCTGGACAATGGTATTGTTCGTCCTTCCTGTAGTCCATGGGCAGCACCTGTGGTGCTAGTGAAAAAGAAGCAAGGGGGGCTTCGGTTCTGTGTTGATTATCGGAAACTCAATGATGTTACTAGAAAGGATGCCTACCCCCTTCCCAGAATTGACGATGCCTTGGATAATCTTAGTCATGCTTGTTGGTTTTCCACACGGGATTTGGTGAGTGGCTTTTGGCAGGTGGAAGTAGATCCTAAAGATCGCCACAAGACTGCTTTCATCACACGCCAGGGGCTGTTTGAGTTCAATGTCCTGAGGTTTGGTCTTTGTAATGCACCCAGTACTTTCCAGAGGTTGATGGACTTGATCCTCGCAGACTTGCAGTGGACTACTTGTTTGGTTTACTTGGATGACATTATTGTGTTTGGCCGGACTTTTCAGGAGCATCTGACCCGCCTGGATGGCGTGCTCCAGAAGCCCCGGCAGGCCAATCTTAAAGTGAAACCACCCAAGTGTAACTTGTTCTCCACGCAGGTCCATTACCTCGGCCATGTCATATCTGCAGGGGGGGGTGATGCCAGACCCTGCTAAGATAGAAGCAGTTAGGGGGTGGCCTGTTCCAAAAAACCAGACTGAAGTTCAACGTTTTTTGGGGCTAGCCTCGTACTATAGGCGTTTCGTAAAAGGTTTTGCGGACATCGCTCGCCCCTGGCATCAGCTCACAGAGAAAGGGAAGCATTTCCGATGGAGTGAGGACTGTCAGAGTGCTTTTGACCGACTTAAGGATAGTCTGATCACGACCCCTGTGTTGGCGTATCCTGACCCCAGTAAACCGTTTACCTTGGATACAGATGCAAGTGATGTTGGAATTGGGGCAGTGTTGTCTCAGGAGGAGGGAGGGCTAGAGCGAGTTATTGCATATGCTAGCAGGGCCCTTACAACGCAAGAACGTAAATATGCAACTACCAAAAAGGAGCTGTTGAGTATGGTGACCTTTACAAAGCACTTGAAACACTATTTGTTAGGTAAAGAGTTTGTTTTGCGAACCGACCATAATTCTTTGCGTTGGTTGCATAATTTTCAGGGCTTGGAGGGACAGTTGGCTCGCTGGATTGAACAGCTAGCAAATTTTCAATACAAGATCATCCATCGTCCAGGCAAGCTCCACAGTAATGCTGATGCTCTTTCCAGGCTACCAGCTTTTCTAGAAAAAATGCCACATTGTGATCAGAATCCCTCACAGGGAAGCATAAGCATGGTAACCCAAAATGTGGGTGCAGTACAAGAGACCCCCTCGGCTTCAGTGCCATGTCAGGCAAAAGAGATGGATGAATTGGCTCAGGCCCAGATGGATGACACCGATTTGCGGCGGATAATTGACTGTAAAAAGCAGGCTGACAGTCGTATGCCAGAAGACCCTGAACTTCAGAGATATTCTCCTGTGTGGAATCAGCTTCAAATGCAGGGGTCTAGACTAGTGAGAATTCCACCTTTATACTCTGATGCTGCGTCACAAGTGCAAGTCATCCTGCCTCGGTCCATGGTGCCGAAAGTTTTGGAACAGCTGCACAATGTTTCTACTGGAGGTCATCTGGGGGTTCAGAAACTCCAGGGAAAGGTTAAGGACCGCTTTTATTGGCCAGGATGGTTTCGAGATGTTACAGTATGGGTCAAGGAATGTGTGGATTGTGCTTCGCGTAAGACTTCAGGAAGGCTGCCATGTGCTCCGTTACAGCCATCAGTTATGGCTAGACCATTTGAACGGGTGGCACTTGATATCCTTGGTCCTCTCCCAGAGACGGCTAGTAAAAATAAGTACATTCTGGTTGTTGGTGATTATTTTTCAAAGTGGACAGAGGCTTTCCCACTCCCCAATCAGGAAGCACGCACCATTGCCAAGGTTTTGGCAGAAGCATGGGTTTGTCGCTTTGGTGCCCCACGCAGTATCCACTCAGACCAAGGACGCAACTTTGAGTCCACACTCTTTAAGGAATTATGTGAACTGTTGCATATCCATAAGTCCCGCACATCCCCATACCATCCCCAGACGGATGGGTTGATTGAGCGTTTTAAATCGTACTCTTTTGTCTATGCTGGCCCTGTTTGTGGAAGATAATCAGTTAAACTGGGACACTCTTTTGCCTTATGTGATGTTGGCTTACCGCAGCAGTGTACATGCTAGCACCTCCTTCACTCCATATCAGGTCTTATTTGGACGGGAAATTGTCTTGCCTGTTGACATCATGCTAAATGTGGACAACCAAAGGTCATTTGCCTCAGTGAATGAGTATGTGTCTAAACTGAGGGAGACGTTGTCTCCTGTAATAGAGGCAGTAAAGAAGCACCAGGCTAAGGCATCAGAACGACAGAAAACATCCTATGACTTCAGGGCTAATTTCCAATATTATTCTGAGGGGGAATTGTTCTGGGTGCGGAATAAGGCTAAGAAGCGTGGGTTGTCTCCGAAATTTCAGAGGAGGTACAAGGGTCCATTTAGAGTGGTGATAGGGTGACTGAAGTGCTGGATAGGCTTGTTCCAGTAGAGGGTGGTCCAGAGGGTGTCCATTTCAATCGACTTAAGCCCTTTACCTCTTCTTTAACAGCACCATCACCTCCAGCTTCTGGGTCCAGAGTCGAGGGACAGATTGGTCCCCAAGCGGGGACCAGTCGGCGTCCTCGGGTCCAGTTTGGTGCCAGTTGGGTCTACTTTCGCCAGCCCACCCTGGAGGCCCCGGCAGGAGGGAGGACACCACTAACAAGTCTGGAGGACCGGGTCCCTGTGGGGGATGACCGGGACCCTGTGGGGGATGACCGGGACCCTGTGGGGGATGACCGGGGGACCCTGTGGGGGATGACCGGGACCCTGTGGGGGAGGACCGGGACCCTGTGGGGGAGGACCGGGACCCTGTGGGGGAGGACCGGGACCCTGTGGGGGAGGACACGAACCCTGTGGTGGGGGACAATGGACGAATTGTAGGAGCCTCGCAAGGAAACCTATCCGCCGAGGGACCAGCCACTCTTTCCGGGGGCCTGCCTGGTCCCCCAGCGATGTCAGACGCGGTGGCTGTGCCTGAGTCTCCAAGGGAAGAGTCGGTAGCTCCGTCGACAGGGGGTGGACGTTCGAGCCGACAGCGGAAGCTACCGGTGTGGTCTCGAGATTACGAGATGGCACCGTAGTGACTCGAGGACGAGTCTTTTTGGACAAAAGGGGGGAAAGTGTGACGTGAATGCGCCTGCATGGGCACTGATTAACTGACCTGAAACAGGTGTGTTAATCAGCGGAGGAACTCACAGCTGGGAAACTGACAGCGGAGAGAGAAAAGGCAGTGGAGAACTGTGAATGGAGGTTGGAGGACGCTACATGTGACTCGGCACTCTTTTGGGTGGGAGGGTGTCGTTGGCAGCGGATAGAGCTGCCGGCGACGAAGACAGCCAGACAGGAAAGACGTTAGAGTGTCAGGATCGGGAGGCCTGTTACCTCCTATAGATAGTCAGGGCCGGGGGTTTAGTGAGTGCGAGCCGCGATCCCTCATTACGCACGGCGGTGCCCAAGCAACACGGACACCAGCTGTAGTGACTCAGTTCACGTCGTCCAGCGAAGCCGGGTCTCGCCAACTGGCGAGTTACGTATACCCATTTATATTGTATGTCTGATTTTAGAAGTATTTTACAGTGTATGGAAGGAGAGCAGCAGGGGAGAGGCTACCACGAATTGGAGCTCTCGCCCTAAACTGTTGGTTGGGTCATTGCAGTGTGTGTGTGCTGTGTGTGTTCATTTTGCCTAGTTGTGTGCCTCCGGCAGAGGGTGCCGTGTTCTTGGTGTGGTGTGCCGCGTTAAACGCTAGTAAAACTAGCCCTGCTGAAGTGTATTTAAAAGTGGACTTCACAGTCTAGTGGGGGTTTCTGGTGCCCGTGGACTCGCTTCCTCTTGTTCTCTCCTCTCCTCTTACCAATGAACTGTTGTTAAAATAAAGATTGTCCTATATTTTGTACAAAGCTGCCTCTGTATTTATTGGAAGGTTCTGACAAAGTGGTAGTGTTTCCTGCCACACCTGAAGCGAATCCAACATATATTACATTAGCATAGCAACCGAAGCTAAACTGACTACTTGTATTTTTATTATGATTCTACTTGTGATAGTCGGACACGAAAACCTGTGCAGCCCATGTATTGATTCCATCCGATAGCTGCTATAATACAAAACGTCTGCCTCTCTCCACAATGATCAATAACAGTGAACGGATGGTCCAAATAAGGTACAAATAAACAGAATCAGACGAAGCCTGTTGCCTGACTTTATAAAGTGTGTTTATAAGCACTACTGCTTGTAGGCAGGCATGACAGTCGACCCATGTTCAGGGGAGGTGGGTTTAGTTTCCTGCACGCCTCGACGTAAGCAACGTCACCTCTTAGCTCCGAAGCTCTTGCCTCTAGGCCGACAATTTTTTGGAGCTGGAAGTGAACCGGATTCCGGAGCTAAGAGGTGCGCTGCGGTGTGAACAGGAAAAACCGGCACTTTTCAGGCTCCAGCTCCGAGCCGGAGCTGAAAACGCGTTGGTGTGAAAGGGGCATGATAGCTGTTGAGGAAGAGGGGATTATTTCTGAATCACTTTATTTCACTTACTTTCCCCCTACAAGTGTGTGGATGTTGACTTAGTGATGGTTTTGTAAAACACTCAAAATCTCTAATCATATGGCTACTTAGGATGACATGTATATGTGTGTGGCAGGAATCACACATCTAAAAAGGAGCTTTATTGCCACACCAAGATATTATTATTGTTCTCTAAAAATCCCATGGTCTAAATGTTTGGCCCATCTGTTTCTTGCTTCCCCTGAAACTGTGGTTCTAAATCCCCGCTCCATCAATCATTTCCGACTTGTTATCACCTTCCACTGGAGTACGAGTGTGTTCTTGGTCCCACTGGCCTTCCTGGGAGCATTGGGAAGATCCGGCTCTGAGCTCAGAGTGGTGAAGTTCACAGCCTCCGACGGGCTTCCCTGTAAACAGTTACACATGGCCTGGACCCTGAGGAGAGACGGACAAAGTGTTTACAAACGGTTCCCCCGTGCACTGTAGTTCAAACAAAAGCGGGCAGAGGGTTAGGCCAACCTGACATGATAGTCTGTTGCTGGTCGAAGGTCTTCTAAAGTAGCACTTATTTCTTCCCCGCTGCAACAAAAGCAGAAACAGAAATATGTTTTATTCAGCGTTGTAAAACCTTGTGTGAGAATTGGGAATGTTGTAGCATCCTGCTGCTAGTGCTCACCAGTACATGCTGTTGTATTTTCCATCTTTGCCGCTAAATGAGATGGAGACCTCATAGCTGAGGGGCTCCGGGGGGCTGCAGTCGTCCTCCACACTGCCGTTGTCACTCTCTGGCCTGGCAGGCGCACTCCAGCTCACAACCACTCCTCTGCCCTGGATGTCTGACACCTATCATATCATGAAAGACAGATGTGAGTCTTGATAACACCATCAAACCTACACAACAAATGCTTTTAGTACTCAAACCACGACACCTGCCACATCCTCAAATACACTCTTTTACAAAACTGTTACTTCCTCTACCAAAGTGAAAAGAGGGTCATGTCAGACCTGTGTAAACTATTCAAGAGAATGTATTCACATAACTTGTTAGAGAAAAACTCATTAAAACATTACATTATATTTTGGGAAAAGGTTTCAGGCGCTTGGCAGGGAACCCTAAGATTTGTCATTCTGTTTTGAGGAGATTTATAAATAGCCTGAGCTAAACAGCAGGGAGGATTCATATGAAGAAGAACTCAATCAGGTCAAGTCTGTATCTAGCTTACTCCTAGACTTGTTTTGCTACTTTTACAAGCAGACCTTAGCGACAGTGTTTTACATCTTATATGAGGTCAAGGAAGCTCTATTTCTCCCAACCAGCTGCTCTTAAAACAGCTACTCTTTATGTATCCACATGTCTGCTGAAAGCCCAGAACTCTAAACCAGGGTTTGCAAGGAGAATTTCACTGAAGAGAAAAGGACTTTAGCATCCACGTATATTTCTATCTGATTATTTCCTTTAGTTCAATGTAATCTTGTATTTAACCTATATTTTTCCAGGGATTCTGCTATTGAGATTTATAATCACTTTAACAAGGGAGTCCGGGCCAAGAAAAGCAGCATAAGGTTTCACATAAATTAAGAAACAAACTTTAAAACCAGCAAAGCAGTAAAAAAAACAACAACCATAATGTCATTCTATATGTGTGGTGTAATTTAAAGCGTGTCTACAATCCACCAAGCATGGTGCCATGAGGATGGGATGGCTTGGTAATTGTTTAGTTAAAAATCCTGCGAAGAAAATCTCAAAACTTTGATTAACTACTAGCGGAATTGTTTGCTGGCACATTTGGGAATATACATCCCCACATGGATGCTAGTCAGCAGGTCTAACTCCATTAGGAAGATGTCAGCAAGAATTCATCTTGGATGTTAATAGAATGTTTAATGATGCAACACATGTGCATCATTAAAGGGTTTCTTATAAACACAGCTCTAATAGAGTCACAGAAAATCATGCAAATTGCATTAAGATGAAGAAAAACAATAAACTAAGAAAGCAGAACTGAATACTAACCACTGGTGTACTGATGGTACTCAGGAGCGCTTGCAGGGCTCGAGCTTCTTCATCCAGCTCTGAGGAGAGAAAAACATGTAAATATGGTTAGAAAACACCTCCATCTTAATAAAATCAACATGAAATTAGGATTCACCAAGGATTGTGGCAAATGAAGTGCATGTTTTGAACAAGAAATTGATATACCGACTTATTCTTGTTAATGGAAATGTAAAATCTATCTTGCTATTGTAAAATGTCATGCCAAAACGTCATGTCTGTGTGCTTCTAAGACAGTGTAGTCACAGGTTTAACTGCACACCATCTATCCATAATGTTAACTGGTGGTATAACTTTTGTTTGATAATCACTTTTGAAGAGGAAATGTAACGTTTAAGTGTCAGTCGTTAAACTTCAAAGCTCTCAAAATGGGTTCATAAATTCAAAATTACACATCAGTATGCTCATGGTGTTTCTCTCAGAAGCCTCATCAGAATCAAATGCAATGCAGTTAAAATAAATGATGCAATCATGAGTGGGTTGCTGCCAGTCATAGTCATTTCCATGTTCACAGAGTAGTTCATCGCTAATTATGTACATTTGTTTGGCCATCTCTGATAGGATGCAATCGCTGTACTTTAAAGTGGACCTATCATGCTATTTTTAGGCAATAGCATAGGTCAGATATATAAAAAAGATATAAAAAACATGTCTATGAAGTGTTTTGCTCCAAAAAACAGATCACCCATTCTAGCCATGCCTCATATCTCTCTATTTCACTTCCTGTTTCAAAAGTGCTGATTTTGGGTATAAAGCTTTAAAAAATATATATATATAAAAAGAAAAAAAGGAGGGGGCTGAGCTTATGCGGGACATGCTACCGGCAGATACTGCGGTAATGAAACGCCATATCATGGATTATCAAGGATTATGTCTGAAACAGTATGGAGCTCAAAGGCTCACCACAAGGTGAGTTCCTTTTTATTTCCTGCTTCTTCACACACATGCTCTGTGCAGTACATGTTAGCTCTGAGTGTTAGCGATGCTAATGTAAACATGACCATATTACGTCCAAAACAGTCGGGCATTGTTTCTGATAGCAACGTTTCTGACACATATTTATGTATAAAAGACATCAAAAAGTGCATTTTGCATGATAGGTCCCCTTTAACTTTTAAAAGTAAAATAAAATGACAGAATTATTTGAAAACATCCTACATTGTAGAGGCTGTTTGGGCAGGCTGTTTTAGGCATTTTTTATTTCCCACTAAATCTCAGCAAGTATGTAAGCCCTATTGAGCGAGTTATCGAGATTAACCATTTTGCCAGCCTGAACCAATTTAATGGGAGTCTTTTTTTTTCTTTCCTCAAGGCATACTGACTCCAAGGAACATACACTATCCCGGCAATTTTCGCCATAAATTTGCAAAATTAATAATTCCTGTGCTTAAATTTGCTTAAAGTGTATTCTATTAAAAAAGATAACTTACCATTTAGAGATACTTGTATAACTTTGGTTTTGGCCGACATTAACCCCGTACAAATATTTGTTCACCTTCCATGCAGGGATTCCATAACATTCATGAGGCCATAAGATGAAATAATGTTTCATGAAATGTTGTGTTGCTGTTCCTTCACTGCCACCAACTGCAGCAGCTAAGGAGGCACAATGTCAGCGCCAACACAACACACTACTAATATCCGGGAAATGCTTTGAACATTGTGCGTCAGCCTAGTTTTAACACTAAAAAAACATCTTCCCTTTCACTTCCTTACCTCCTGACTCTCCATGTCTCCCCCTGCCTCTCTGTTTGTCGGGCCCGGCCACTGCATGGCTGAGCGGTCCCTGCTCCGCCTCCAGCGCTTTCCCTCCGACGCCGTTGTGAATGTCCACTGTCGGGGGGCTGCTGCGAGTTTTCTGCGGCGAGGAGGGAGGGCTGTCCTTGACCTGCCCTCCACATCCCTGACGGTCCTTCAGTTTCTTCTGCAGACGCTCGTACGTTTTGCTAGTTCTGTCGTCTCTGTGAGAAAACAGCGGGCGTCCATGTTGGGGGTGAGAATCTGAAGAGACTGAAGGACAAAAAGGCAACAGTTGTGAGTTTGTACAAACACACAGGAGTAGAAAAAAGACTGATAGCCAGAGGATAAGGTCAAACCTCGCAGGTTACCAAATCCCCTTTTCCCATTTGACAAAATAACACCCTTATAACAGTAGCTTCAGTGGGAAAGGTTACAAACAGAATTCATTTCCGGAAGGAATGACACTGCAGCGGTCAGAGTCAAATATAGCAGTTCGAGCTCCGACTGACACAAGGGTGGACATGCTACATTTCTAAGTGATGTGAGTTGAAGATAATATTTAATGAATAAGAACAATAGGCATTTGGACAATTCATTTACATACAAAACTAATTAATATGGAGACACCAGACTCCAGTGGCAATGTTACCTCGCTGATCACCGTAAAAAAACAGAACTCATGAGAAACACAATTTTAAAAAATCACAACCGTCTTGGTTTAGTCTTTTCCACAAACAATCATAAACTCTGGTTTGACAGTTTAAAGTGAAATGGATAAGTCTCCTTCCATACACTGTAAAAAAAATTGTTACCAACCAAATAGTTTCTACAGTTAACTAAACATAAATGCATACTCCTCGCCAGGTTTTAGCAGATTTTCCTGTGTTTCAAAATATTGTATCAACGCACTTATTGCGTTGGGAAAGGGGTTTATAATAAGGCATACTGAGGTAAACACTTAGATTAAGAAACTGAGATAGTAAATAAAGCCTTGATTGCATAACTCCACTGTGCAAATGAAGTGATGGGACAAGTACATATAATTAAACCAAAACATTCATCAACAATAAAATAATACAGCGGGCTCCAACTCACCCTGCTCTGAGTAGATATGAGCTGGATGGTACTGGGAGATGTACTGAGAGCTCATGTCACCCACCCCCCCTCCCATGCCCGTGTACAGGTGGGGTGGCGGGGGCATCATGGCAGGGTGTGGGATGAAGGCAGGCAGGTGGGCATGGGGTGGAGGTGGAGGGTGGTGGAGGGGGGAGTGGCCCCCTGGGTGGAACTCTGGTTGCTGGGGTAAGACCAGAACCCGCCGCACTCCGTTTTCTTCTATGATCTGAGAGGAAACACACAGAGAGAAGATATCATGAAGCTGCTCAGAGTTCCACAAGATGCCAATCGGCACACATTGCGCTGGAAATAGTTTAGAATGAAAACCTGTGAAACATATCCAGGAGGCACATAGATTGGAGGCACTGAACCATTTGGAGACATCATGGGAACCTGAGCAGGACCTGCGAAGAAATAAATAAGGGTGAGATCAGCTTCCCTCAGGGCAAACAGCAGTTTCATTTATGCTGCAAATATTAGAGCAGGGAACAAGGTATACATTTGTAGTCTGACCCGAGTCATAAAAGCTTTAGCCTGGGACCCACAGCAAAAACTGTTTTCATATCAAACCAAATTGTTTATGGCAACAAATGATCTCACACACACACAAACGCATAGTGATGGGTATGTTTGAAATGTATCGATTCCGGTTCTGCTTGTCGATTCCGGTTCTTATCGATTCCCCGTTTCGATTCCAAAATTGTAAAAGAAAGAGGTCAAACGTTTAGATAACAAAAATATCTTTATTCTTTTAAGCTTTAACTGACATTTTTACAAATAAAAAATATACATGCAATACAAATGTATTGCACAATAGCTGCTTTATTTTAACTGAGCAATGCCTGTGGCAAGCTATTAGCCGGCATTACACTGTGCCTTGTCTTTTTTTTTTTTTAATGTAGTGGAGCCTCACTTCAGAGCGTTTACCACGACCCATCTTTGGTGTTATGAAATGACTGAGCTCGTGAAATGTCTACGGGAGGGCGGGGGGAGCCTCGCTGCGGGGCAACTGTGGACCTCTGTCGCCTGTAAGCGCAACATACATGATGCCGTTATTAAGGGCGGTGCCGGCCTTCAGCGTACCGAGCCGGCCTTCAGCGTACCGAGCCGGCCTTCAGCGTACCGAGCCGGCCTTCAGCGTACCGAGCCGGCCGTCAACGGCCCGCTGACGACCGGCCGTTCTGTGATTCTCCAGGTCCGCCCTGTATTCCACCGGGTCACCGCGGCGCAGACGGACCCACTGGAATACAGGGTCTACCGCGTTTAGGAACCGTTAAGCAGAACCGAAATGGTGTATTTAGTATGGGTACCCGGTACTTTCTTATCGGTTCTCATCTGGAACAGAGTTTCGGTTCCCAACCCTACAAACGCATGAACGTACAATAACATAATATTAAAATCTTCATTAAATCTTAAAAAAAGGTATTCATAAAGTCCCACTGAATAAAAGGATAAATTAAATTATTAAATTGTTTCCTTTCCTAACCATGCCAGCGAGCTATAGAACCTTTTTAATTCACTCATAGATAATACGTTTTATTTACCTGCAACCCAGGACAGGCGTTATAACTCCCATCTTGCAAGCTATTGCATATTACACATGGCTGATTTTTACTAGAGCCATCCATTTAGTTCAAAACCAGCCTACATTTCCTATTGTATTAATTTCTAAACCTATGAGTTGGAAAAGGCACAGAAATGCATTTTTTTTTAAAAACTGGCAAGGCATGAAGAGCACTTTATAAAAGTGCTGAGGAACAACAAAGATTCCTGCGTGGCTGTGTTGTAGGGAAAGGAACGGCGGCTTAGCTCAGCTCAGAGAAGTGACAGCTCAGCAGAAAGCCAAAGAGAGAATAAGGGAGAGGGACCACGGCGCCAAGTTTGCACAATCGCACATTTCTCCCCTTACAAACCTAAGACATAAACACTGTGGCCCCAACGCCAGATGTCATGCGGGGGAGCAAAAGAAGATCCACAACACACTGACCTCCCGGCAGCCTGCTCGAGGAAGAGTTTTCCTTCATTTTGTCAAAGCTGGTGTAGGCAGCGAGACGGCGCTTTTAAATGAGCAGCCATATTGGACCCACGACTACAGAGGCTGGCTTTGTAATGACACACTGACACCTCCCATTTCTAACCTCTGGCCTCTCCTCCCCAGGTGCTGAAGTCCAGACTCCACCTCTCCGAGAAACAACAAGAGACTGATGATAGATGGACCGTTGGCAGTTTGTTAAGCAAACCTAGTGAAAGCTAATATTGTCCAACACAACAGACCTGCAATAAATCCTACTGAGCCTTTATGAAGGTAATAAAGTTCAGATATGGTTCAAACTGGTTTTTGTACTGGTCTTTTTATGAGGTTGAAGTTTAAGGTGTTTCTGGTTTGATTGTACTTATATTAAGTCCAACCTTAGACTAAATATTAGAAACACCTCAAGTTGTTAGAGCGATTGTATGGCATTAGTTTAGCTACAGTAGGTGAACCTAATAAACTGTACAATCACTGTGCCACTCAACAACCACATGCAGAAACAGGGTGGGTTTGCAATTAAGAGAATAGGTTTTGTTGGTACAGTTGTGATGCACTGGCTTTCCTTACATGCTTTAATGCTGCCTGCCATGCACTGAGCATATAATAGCATTTGTTCATGAAAAGAGCAGCAGGTGAAAGGTGCTTTTTGTTGTGCGAACCAGAAAACCTTCAATACATTTCAAGGTAAGTAGCATATTTTACTACACTGCTGCCCTTTCGCAGTTGCTCACTAGATTTGTAGTACGGTAGTTTTTCGAATTGTGTTAACAGTGCTGATCAGAAATGCTGTCATTATAATGGAACGCAGCCCATTATTAGTATTTGTAAGGAGCAGTTCATTTATGGTTACTTTTGTATGAAGTGTGTCTGTATAAATATATGTTTGTGTATATACTGAATATACAACTAAGCCGGCAAGTCATACTCCCGTTCCTATAAAAGGTTAACACAAATGTATGACAGTTTAACTTTTCAGTCTGTGCACATATTTTATATTTGTAATGTTAAAGGCCCCTTGGGGACAGGCATTGAAGAAAGCAGTATACCTGCTTTTAGACATTCCTCTAGATATTTTTGGGCATTTCTTTATATTGCATGTATCCCTTTTCATGAATATAACAAACAAATGGAATCACAAAAAACAGGTTTAATGTGTATAATGCATGTAAGATCCCAATAGGGTTTCATGAAGGAACTGAACCATTTGTCCAGAAAACATACTGACCAACAAACACCCAAACCGAACAGAAGCACTTCTTTCCACTGTTGTCTTCACTCTACTGCCAGACAGGCAGCCTCACCATGTATTACTTTATGTTGGTTTAAAAGATCTTAAAATAAAATAGATATGGTGCCTCGGTCTACCCGTCATAAACTTCATTGGAAAAGACAGATAGCAGATAGAGCTATTATTCTGGTATCAAAAGGGCAGAACGCTTTGAAGCCCCTCTACTGAGCCACACACTGATAGGTGGAGAAGTGACTCACTGCCTCAGTCAGAACAAAAGGTGGGCAAGGACAAAACCTCAATTCAGGGAGCATGGGAGCGCTCAGCCTGATGAAGGCAGTCACACTGGCTCAGCCCTCATTGATTTCAGATTACAATATCATTTGAGTGGGAGTTCAAAGTGTCGTACGGTTAACTCTACTCCCTTTTAAGACTAATAAATGATGTTGTGCATATGCCAAGTGCCGGCGTGCACCTGCGTGATGACTTATTGAAGCAATTTAAGTTAGTGCCGCCAATGCAGACTGACTGGAAATCTGATTAAATACATTAGCATTCAATATGCCATTGTTTATCCACCCTATGTGTGCACTGACTTCAAGAGTGAAGGGAGGAGACGACCAGCAGAAAGCCTAGGGTGAGGGAGCCACACACAAGGAGAGGAGAGGTAGGTAGGTTGGGGGGGGTGTGTGTGTGTGTGTGTGTGTGTGTGTGTGTGTGTGTGTGTGTGTGTGTGTGTGTGTGTGTGTGTGTGTGTGTGTTGAGTGGGGGGGGGGAACACCCACTCTTTTACATCAGACTGACGCACGAGGGCTGACAGAGATCCGATAGAAAAGGCCACATCCCCCTTCCCCCCCCCCCCGAGTCAACCAGAGCATTGGTTATGCTGACGTGGCCGTGGAGTGCCAGCCTTCCAAAGGAAGCAGCCACGGGAAAAAACATCAGTCCTACCTCAACAAAACGGCAGGCTGCCATTGGGCCAAGAATAGCCACAAACAAGCTACCCGTTCTGGCAGTGTAAACAGAGGCTCTGCACTTTGAGAAAACCCATCACCTCCTGTCCAACATCCAATAACCCGGCTTCACCGCCACGCCTCTCGGGTAAAGCCAGGATCAACTGGTGCTGGGAAGCTGCCAGAGATGGATAATTGATCCATTTGGGTAAAAGAGCCCAAGCGGAGACCTATTTAAGGCCAGGTGCATGTGCGCACACACACACACACACACACACACACACACACACACACAGGCGCAGGGTGGTAAGACCAATTGGAGCACCCGCCTGCTCACTTTTGTCTAAAAATGGATAGATATAACAACAAACAAAGTGGGATTTGCGCAGGTCTAATAAGGCATACTGAAAACCGACTTGGGAGGCGTAACAATCCAAGCGATCCTTCAAGTTTAATCGGATGTGCAAATGAACCATCAATTAGATGTAGAGTTAAATAAAGCACACAAACTAGATGGAAGCAAACACAAGGGTGTTCAAATCAAGAATGGCACACAGACGCAAGGAAACAAGACTGAGACGGGCAGAACAACCGATCAGTGAGAAAGAGTGGTTTCATATGGGAGCGCTCAATGAGCTCTCAATGGCAACATGATGAACTGTGAGCCTATAAAGATGGAGCCGGCCAGATTATTAATTAGAGCTAATAAATTGTCTCCATCCACAAATAAGAAGGAGAGGGAGAGAGGATAGGGAAGGGAGGCAGACTAACTGACAGAGGTTACCAATTACAGCCAAGCATTGGAAAGAGGCTAAACACTGAACTGTCAATGAAACAAAAGTATTCATTGCAAGACGAAACCCTAACGTTGAATCTTAGAGGAAACACTGGCAGATGGTTCTCTGTGCATGCAATGGTACATCCTTTTTTGCAGGCAGGAAAGATCTTCCATCAATTATGAGGGTAGTTATTTTGTAATAAGGTTACATTTTATCAGAAGATTAGGAAGCCTTGGCTGCGTAGGCTCATTCTTGGCAAGGCTGTTTCTTCACAACATGCTATTTATCTCTACAACCGTCCCAGATCCAGGCACATAGAGAAGGGAAGCAGGTGGGGGGGGAAAGAGGACAAGGGCATTCTGTGTTGATCTGTTTGCAAACAGGAGCCGGAGGGAGGAATCTGCACAGTAAACAACGGAACAATTTAATAAAAATAGCCTCTTTTTTTGGAGTTCGTAAACTTATATTTCTGGCATTTTCATGGCAAATTGCCTGAATGAAGTTTACAGGAGGGGAAGGGCTCCGTAACCTTCATGCTTGTGTCTGATATATAACATCACCCTGTTGCTGATGCTTTTACCTAGAACCAGAGAAGGGCCTGAACCACATCCCGGATATATATATTTTTTTATTTGGCTGTGTTAAGGATATGAGGATCCCACTCCAAAACCACTGTCTCCTGTAACAAGGACGCTAAACTCACAAACGGAATGTGGACAACTCAATATAAACTAAAAGGGCCGTGGACACGGAATCGCCACGTTCGTCCGGATATCCAACCCCTGACTAAACTCAGAAGATAATGGGAGGTAGGGGTCTTTAAAAATAAAAATAAAAAACATGTTTTTCTTCTTGCATCCTCTTTACCTTTCCTCCCTCCCCCTTTGCATCAACGCAGCAATGGGAGAATGAGTCACTAGCTCAATCGTTCTCCAGGCCCCTCGCTGCAGAAGCTGTGAATGAACCTCGTCTGTGTGCGTGTCGGTACGCACATGTTTGTGTGCATGTACTTGGAGTTGGGTGGGGGAGGTGGCGAGTATAAAAATAAAGTGTTACCGTGGCTAATGTGTCTAATGTCGCGGTCGGATTGTGTGAACCATATGTGATGAGTTTTGTCTGTTAGAGGGCGCTGGCTGTGAGGAAACATGCAACCACCCCAACGTGGGCTTATGAGTTCACATCTGAATGGATATGACCATGCAAGCCACTTCAATTTACTACACTGTAGGAAAAAAATAATGGAGTGAACAACACAATACCTGCGCCATAGCACATGCCCAGTTTCATGATGGTTACATATCCTTGTTGCCCACTCAATAGTCACAATGTAAACTCCATGGAAGGCATTGAATACATTCAGGGCTAGTAAGTTGAGGAATATGTAGGAGGAGACCACGTGTCAACAGACTTAATGAAATTTAGCATGGAGAAAAGGAAGGACATGCCTGAAAAACTGACACATTTATGTCTGAATCTTTTGTCCCTTGTGGCAAAATAACTTCTATCATGATTTAATCTAAGAATGTGGCTTTTAATGGTTTCATTTGCTTCATTCGTGTATAGTCACCTCTACATCTGTTTTAAGTGTAAGGCTCTTGAAAGTAGATGCGAGGCATTTACAGATCCTATTATTCATCCCAGAGAAAATGTGACTAATACTTTGTGGTGCAGGGGATGATTTTGCATCATAGATGTATTTGTCTTCAAAAATAAGACTCTTCATTACGGAGGATTGCAGAACACTATCATGTACATTTTTCTGATGTGCTTGTTGAGAAATGGGACCAAGAGGTTCCCAATACTGATATGGCACTATCGAAATTACTTCCTTAGTCCTGAGTTCTGGATTAAGTCGTGGACTTCGGGTCGTGGCTGAACATGTCTCTGCGGTCCTGCCTTGGGACTCGTCATGCTGCTTCCCTGATGGCTCCCACAGGATTGTAGCTGACATCCTCGTGGATTCATCTTCTTATTACAAACACATGCATTTCCTAACATTCGGTCTATATGCTGTAAAATGTATTGTCTCTTCGATTTACACACGGCATCTATTGCACGTCTGTCCGTCCTGGGAGAGGGATCCCTCCTCTGTTGCTCTCCCATGTTCTCCTTAAACTGTGGATTTTCTCTGGAAGTTTTTCCTTGTACGATGTGAGGGTCTAAGCTCTAAGGACAGAGGGTGTCGTTTTTCTCATACTGATATTCTGAACAATCTGTGCTGTTGCATTTGCTGTAAAGTGTCTCTACTGTAGGCTATTTTTATTTTATGTACAGCACTTTGGCTCGACCAAAAATCGTTTATAAATGTGCTATATCAATAAAACTTTATTTGATTTGATTAAAACAGTTTTCAGAACCGCCACACCTTTTTGATGTCGTATTAAGCCAGGCTCTGCGAAAATATTTCTGTTACTTTCTGAAACAAACAACCATCATTCCCACTTACCTCGTGTTGTGATTGTAAGCTGAGTTTCAGCTTCACTCTAGATGCCTTTTTGTATCTATTCTTGTCACTTTTTATGTGTACAACCAAGTGTATTACTATGAATGTTCAGGAGGAACTTCCAAAAAACGTGTGATAAACCTATTTCCAAAACAAACTATACTAGTGTATTTGCACCTCTTCACCGCACAATGTCAGATGCTCAATGGTGCACATCCTGTCTGCCCAGTTTCAGGGGCAGGCGACATGACAGCCTCAAGTCCCACTGATAGACTAGCACCATCAGGAATGAGATGAGGTATTTCACAGCCATGGCATCAGCGATAAGAGACAAGTAGGCAGATGGGCTGACTGACCAACCAGTATCTCGCAGAGGACACTGGAAAAAGGGCTACAAGTGAGCCAGGTTTATGCATGCACATACCAGCGTTCAGACACACTCTCTTTAGCTCCCTGTCGTAGTGCCAGGAAGGCTTTCTTTGCATTTTCTGGATAAGGCACATCTCTATCAGACTCAATAAGCCGAGTGGAAGTAGACGGTGCTTTCAGCCTTCATCCACAGACTGAATCATCCAAAGTGATGTGAATCACCGGCAGGCTAAGTCAGATAAAGAAGTGGATCTAATCAACCCTATGGTCCTGATGCTGACTTGCCTCATCATTCACAGAGCTTATCAGGTGGAGTATCGCTTTGTGCCAGTGATACAGCCTTCAGATGTACAGTGGCAGACGCTGAGAAAAGACAACTCCGGGAGCGCAGGGGATCGTAAGGGCACGTCCACTCACGTAAAGATCTCCTCTCATGGCAATGAGGAGAGCTTCGCTAAAGGCCCGCCCTCCAAGGAAAATGCCATCCATAAACTGCATTTTACAAGATTATCTTTTCATATTGAGCCGGCAGTCATGCGCTTACACGTAGAAATTACACACATCCAGCTGCTAAAAATACATAATTGAATACACAAATTGGTGTGAAACGTAGCATATCCTGGAAAATATGTGTAAACCAGATCTGGCTTTGTTACTGTGACTCACGCCGTCCCCGTCAGTACATACTAGGGTAAAAGGTGAAAGCATGCATATACACAACAAGCACTTAAGTGAACAAGGATACTTTTTAGTTGTGGACACACAACAAACCAAACCAACCAATGTGCATACATGGCTGCATGCAAACACACACACACTCTTCTTTCTTCCTCCTTGCACCGCAAGCGGTGAGTCATCCCTCTATTCGCGTCACTGAGAGATGAGTGCACCCTGTGACAGGCCAGTTAGAAGCAGTCTCACTGATCTATGTGGCACCTCTCTCCCTTTGTTTCTCCTCTGATGGAGAGACTATGTATGCTCGCTCCCTATTAGGAAGGTTTACTCAGCTCGTAATGGGGGGGCTGGTGTGGGAGCTCAGTCAGACCGGAGCAGGGAGAAGAGCCCCTGCGTGAGGAAACAGTATGATGGCTTAAAGCCTGTGAAGGATCCTCATCTAAACCTAAATGCCTGAGGCCAATTGTCTTATTGTCATTCATATACGTCACAAGGCATAGTTTAAGGCTACAGACAAGACATACCAGTGTCTTTCCACAGTGAGACACTAAGCACTGGATAATACATTGGTCATTACATATATGCAAAAATGTCGAGAGCCTGCCTGCTGTAGTCACAAAGGGTAGCAATCATTGTTTCCTCACAAACCGTTATTAGGCATCCTTTATCTTTCTTTATTACATCAAATTGAAGGGAAAAAAATGTTCAGTGAGCTCACAGAAAATGTCAATATGCTGATGTCCGTGGAGCATAACAAACAAAGCCAATCATTTTCAGATCTGTGTTTTCCCGGGCAACTACATTTTATCATAATCGTTTACAATTACTGCTCCACAGCTCTACCTCTTACTACTCCAGCTGTCTTCAGTTCACAATGTCGGCGACGTGTTGAAGCCAGACTTCATTGTTGCTGTCACAAAGACAGTGCAATCACCAACAATTAAGGATAAGGAAATGACTGCCATGAGGACAAATAACAATGTGTAACACATCTCACTCAAACACCGCCTTACTGCCCTGACGCCTCTACCAACACACTGTAATCATACCATATGCTTGTTTTACATTATGGTAATATACAGGCACACTGATCGTTTTTTTAATCTGTCAAATCAAACAGGCAGAGCGGCTTGACAAACGACATACAGCAAAATAGCTAAGGGGGGGTATAAGAGTATGACAAATCAGGAAGATAATAATGCAGGGTGGGACATTTGGTGCTACAGGAAGCGTTGTAATAGAATCAAATTAAATTAAACATCACAGTTACTTTACTGATGTATAAAGACAATGGTATGTTTTGGGTAAGGAGGCATGTGTGTGTCTATTCAAATCAAGTTAGGATACTTTTTTTTAAAAATTCAAATCTTTTGTGTTATCTCTTTGTGTTGTGTTTCTATGCGTATAAGTCACGTGTCATTTTTTCAAGGTGCTCTTAAAAAAAAAATGTAATTTCATTAAAACATATCGATGCAGTTGCATGACACATTTGTTCCATCTGTACTGTTCACTACATTGGCTGGAACCATAAAATGCTAGTATGTCATTGAGCTGCCTGGGAGCTGTGAGACATGATGACTGTCTGTCTCCTGTTGTCAATCCCGTAAAATACGTCAATGGATCCCGGCCAATCCCCTCCCTTTTAACTGCACACACTGAACAAAGCTGAGAGAACTGGATAAAAGGTGTTTGCTAGAAATAAAAAGGGAGTCAAGCAAAGATCTAGCTCTGCTAACCAGATTATGCTTACACCTATTATAACCTAACACTTGGTAAAATGATCAGACTTAAGCACCAAATGAATTTTTGGGGTGTCAGCATTGAATTTAAAAAAGCCCCTCCATCGTAATCATCCATTCACACAGGCAGAGAGATTCTAAGCTTTATTATATATGTGTTTGCCATTCAAAAGTGAGTACATTTCAGAGGGGAAAATATAGATTTAATTCAAGCTGATTAACCGGACACATGTAAAGTTAAAACCTCTTCTCTTCTTTAGGTGTCTGCCTTAATGCTTTGGAAATGTTTTCTACAGAATATCTTTATATAACTGTGCATTTCTACAGATAACCAAATTGAAGACTTGGATTATTTATAGTTAATAACCTATTGTTGTGGTTTTACACATGCACTTACTGGTCTGAGGTAATGCACAATAGAACCATTTATTGATCTGAACATAATGTTTTTTTCTATGTGATTTGCACAATTTTTTCTTCATCCTTAAGTGAAAGCATTTTTTTTTTTTTTAAATGTTGCAAACCACTTATCCTTAATGTGTGGATTATTAGGTGAAACACATTTGAATCTAGGATTACATGGAACATCTATACACAACATCTTTCTTACCTGTGATACACTGAAACTGACCATCCTCTCGTCGAATAGTGAAGGCCTCTCCTGGGTTTACCTGCACCAGGATTACCTGTGGAGAAACAAGGCAACATTTAATTAACATTACATGTCGACATTGTGTAAACAAAATCACTCTGGCATTGTAGAAACTTAAGAGAGTTGTAATATGTCTGTGAAATGATTTCCTTGGTGTGAATCAAAGCAAAAACATTTGTGTGAAAAGCACACAACATTCTTAACAGCAACCGTGTTTGGTGTTACACCAACAATATGGACACCTGAAAATCATAGTGAGGAAACAATCAAAACCATTGAGAGCTTTTCTGTGCAAACATAATTTGTAAAAGTGGCAGGAGTATTACCGCAACAATAAGAACATAAAACGGTTTGCTATGAGACAAATGCTCCAACCTGATTTAAAAAAGAGACAAGAATTGAGGAAACCTCAAACCAATTTCTTTTTTAGGACAAAACACGTATTTACAGAGAGCAAGACTGTGAGGTTCAAAGAGGGGGAAAAGGCTAGGGCTGCTCAATTAAAATCGTATTTTAAATCGCAATTACGATTTTGGCTTGCAACGATTATGAAAACAACATAATCGAAATAAAACGATTATTTATTGTATTTTTTTTATTGTATTTTTTTTTTCTTCTTCAGTTGAATTATACTTAAAGTTCAGGGTAATCAACTGTTAAAAACATACAGTTCACTTTTTTTTTTTCAATAATTGGTTTGTTTTCAGTAAATGGATAATCGTTTTTAATAATCGTGATATCAATTATTGACCCAAATAATCGGGATTATGATTTTTGCCTTAATCGAGCAGCCCTAGAAAAGGCTTTCTGTGTTCTCCATTAAATTGCAAAAAAATAAAAAAATGTAATATGGGAGATTGGGAGAAGTGTGAACACCAATCAACCCTGCCATGCCTGGACTATGTTTGCTGTGGTGGTCAATTTGACTGGTGTTACACATTATCAATACATAAGCTCATGCTCTGCGCTACTTTCACTGTCAATTACAAGCTTTGTCAACCGTAGAGTGAAGGACTGTTTCTCAGAAGCCGTACAGGGAAATAAACACAGCTCAAATGCACATCAATGTGTATTTTCTGTTCATTTTGGCCGTAATGATCATATTAAGCACTTGATGAGTTGACCTGAAGACTTTAATGAACCAGTAAGTAATATTCAAACTACAGAACATTTTGTAAATCGACGACATTTGTTTAATTAACTGGATAACATTTTAAAAGGATGCATAGTTCTATTACTTTCATATTTTAAATGTGAAGACGAATCAGTGTTCTCTTCCCTATTATAACATGTCATAAAATAACAACCACCTGTACATTTCAAGAACATTCAACAGATGTTGCCAGCATGAACAAATAAGGAAGGAAGGGAAGCAATTCTTATCTTAATCCATTTAGGAAAAAAACAGCCAGTCTTCATGTCTTAAATATTTTTTGTGTCAATATTTCACATACAAATCCAAGGATATATGATTTTGTTAAACTGAGTTGTTTCTCCACATTCATAGTTTTAAAACATCTTGATTTATCAGGCATTACACATTTAAAGCTTCAACCATAAACCTCCAAATTCTAATCTATTAAAATCTCCCATTTATTGAGTTTATGAAGCCTGTTGGAAATATCAGGTAAATCGACACTGCTACCATATAGTGAGACACACTGCCTTTGTCATAACAAAAGACTAGAGAACAGAACAGGAAAAAGGTGATTTTTAGCAAGGACATTTTTTTTCAAACCATTCAACATTCTTGTCAATGAAATTAAATGTTTGACGACTGCCAAATAAAAGTAAAAATGATTAAATGCTGAAGACAAATATGTATCTACCATTCACCAAATCAACAGGTCAGAATAGGTTAATGAAAGCAAGATCAGTGAAACTCTCTCCGAATCATCTTTAATATCTTAACTAATTCTTCTTAACTCCTAAGGAGCCCACATGATTAGGTTTTAGTTGCCCGGCACCGTGTGTGGGCGCTAGTTACCTCACTCTTGTGGAAGTCGCTGTCATAGAATCTACACTCCCCTGGCAGAGGGCTTTGGCTACGGTTTTCTTCAGGCACAGAAATCATCAGCACCTCCATCTCTGACACTGCTCCCATTCATGTGCTCAGCAGGGAGAGGAAAGAGCCCTTTGACTGCCACACACACACACACACAGACAGAAGCTCATATGCTCATACACACCCATACAGGCAGCGTCAGCAGCAAGTGTAGATGGTGGTGGGAGGGGGGTGTGGGGCAACGGAGGTCTAATTGAATCAAAGTCTAGGCACTTCACACACAGTGGGGTGCATGTGTATGTTTGTAGTCCACCCCCCCTTCTGTGTGAAGCAAACACTCTTCTAGGAATATCAATCTTTACATTGGGCGTTACATTGAAATCAATACAGAGACATCCATTGCATGTTCATGTCACAAAACAGAATTGCTAATAAAATATCTGACTGCTACTTACTGTTGCCCGCATTGCTTTTTCTCATTCAGGCGTTGCTACTCACGCAGTCACAGAGAAAAAAAAGAAGAAAAAAAAAGATGCTCCAGGGTCTACCAGACCCTCCACCACTTTACCCAACCCTCATGAGAAATCACATGACCCGCAATGCTAACACATCTGGCTGGGCTGATCCTTTACACCCTCCACTTCCATCCACTCCTGCACAAAATCCAGGAAGAAACAGTCGAGAGAGACGAGGACGACGAGGAGCTTTGTAGGAGGAAGGGGCTTAGCCTCTTGCGCTGGATGTAGCGTTCACATAAAGTGTGGCGTAAATCTCATGTTTGCTTAGCCTGGTTCAGCCTCATGTGCTCCATAGCGGCGCACTCTGCAGCAGGCGGCTTGTTCACTCTTGCCTCTGGCTCCAGTGCAGCCTCCCTACCGTCAGTATCCACAGCAACCCCTTCAACAAATAAGCCACAGCGATGTCCGTGCCAAACCTTCAGAGAGGGGATTGAAACCTTATCAGCAGTGGCCACTCTCTGGAAAAGGAGGCGGATGAACCCAGGAAAACCGGACCAAATCTGAGAAGGATGATGCCTCAGTTTGCTATTCAGTTCCTCTCACTGACTGTGTGCCAGCTCAGTTTACGCCTGCTGTGCTCCTTAACGTGGTTAATTTCTATAGCATTCCATCAGGGCGTGTTCACAACACAGCTAAGCAGATATAAGGGTTCCACTGCGTGGGGAGTCCTTTGTTCTGCCTTTTTTCACAACAACAACAACAACGGTGTGAGGGAGAAGAGCGACCCACGCAGCTTCTGAGGCTGACATATACGACTACGCTACAGTGTCTCTCCCTCCCCCCGTGTCTCTCCCTCCCCCTCTTACTCTCTCTGGCTCCCTCTCCCATTCACAGAGCGACATGCCATACACCCTCTCTTAATACTCCGATCGATGCGAGAGGAGATGAGGTGGTGGGAGTTCCATTTCAGAGCTCCAGCGCTCGGCGACAATTGCACCCTTGAGTTCTCTTTACTGTCTTCAAAGATCACAAAGCAGCCCACTGACAGTCAAAACAGAGACACAATAAACAAGAGCTTGCAAGTATTCACTGCTTCTGTAACATCTGTCCTTATTCATTATAATGGATCATTCCTTAAAGCGACAGTGCTGATAACTTGATCAGCATGTGCCAAGTTAACAGATACGTCTGCGTCACTGATACTGCTGCGCAAGCGGTAAACCTACAAGGAAGCACAACCTCTTAAAACAACAACCTATGCTTGTTATTGCTTCTTGTAAAATGATAAGAAGGTGATTTGAAGGGATTACATAGATATAACCACTAGCAGTAATGATCAGGAGTAGAGTATAGGTGTATGCAGTAAGATGACTTGAGGGAAATATGAAGTTACATTTATTTTTGAAAGATGAAGAATGCTAAGAAACAAAAACACACACTATTTCTAAAGTGTTGCATTGTTCAAATCATCATTATATCTTTTGATCATGAGGCTGAGAATCTGTTCAAACAAGAATCTATTTTTCAACACAATCAAGAAGTTATTACCAAAATCCCAATGAAATGAACTGTTGTGTTTTTTTTTAAATAATCCAACTTTCAATTTTAATACATGCTTATTTTCTATCCTTTTGCAGGAAAAAACATACTGTATGTCCACGAAGCGATTATAGACAACTGCAATCTAATTGTAGACAGTGAAGAACGCCATTAGCAACCTTAAATAAACAAATAAAATAAAGTGTAATCTTGGCACTTGCCCCGTTTTCTGTTACTTGTTGCCATAGCCCACATATTTACTGCA
Organism: Pseudochaenichthys georgianus; assembly: GCF_902827115.2. Classification (NCBI taxonomy): domain Eukaryota; kingdom Metazoa; phylum Chordata; class Actinopteri; order Perciformes; family Channichthyidae; genus Pseudochaenichthys; species Pseudochaenichthys georgianus. The sequence continues at coordinate 15,218,448 of NC_047515.1, forward strand.
CTATACTGTAGCTATAGTTACAGAACCATTTATATAAACAGTCTGCAACTGGAAGGAGGTTTTTGCAAGAAATAATGTTGAAATATTTTCTGTTCTAATAAACAACTGCACAATAGTGATCTGTGTTTTTGAGTTGAGGATCTTGATATTTAATTTATTTTTAATAATTTATGCTTAGACTGCTATTTTGCTCTGAATTTCAAAGGATTGCCTCATAATGTTATAGCACTGTAAAACATCCAACAGAGGTTTCACAGCTTGTGAATAGCATTGTATGCAACATATTGAATACGAATATGTACAATAGTAAAATATTGTATATTTGCGGAGAATAAGCAAAGATATCCTCCATTTTTTTTGTTCTCTTCTGATAACTCCTCTTGCTTGCAGCATCTGCCAACCCTATTCCCCTCATCCATACACAACCCCAGCTATGACATCCCCCTGAATGAAGATCAGCTCGTATAATGCTGAATTTACAGGGCTACTGTCAAATACGTTCAGGCTCAGCCCGAGCCATGCCCCTGCTATATAATAAATGTGTCCCTGAATGTGATGCTGCTTTCTAAAACCAACTGAATGAGGAATTTTTTTGAAAGTGGATAGACCAACAGTGTTAGGATACTGCAAAGGTTATTTTTCCACACAGATGACTAAGCACTGTAAAGTGAGATGGTCACAATCGCGATAGGGATGATCTTCTTAACAGAGCGGGATGGAAGAAACCATGCGAACAAAGAAAATCAAATCAGACTGCCACAAATTCATACAAAAAACAATACATGTTGTCCTCTCAATTGTAAGGATTTGTATCCATGTATGAGCACAATGCAGAGAGAGTGTAGATCAATTAGCACACACTGTCACACAGGTGGCCACTGCTGTTTTATTACCCGGGGGAATGAGCTGCTCTGTGCGTTCATGGCTGTTAGCTCTGATGTTTCTCAACCGTTGGTGACTCAGAGTTCAGGTTTCTCACTATTTGTTCCTCTTAATTGTTTACTGTGCGTTGATGTGAACTCGCAGCTGAGTGGACAGGAAACGGGAGCCAAATGACACAGGGAAATCCTGCCAGTGGCGGAACTAGCTAGGAACTAACGCAGTCTCCCTGCAGCTGACGGCATATGCTTACATGCGCAATGATAATTCAAGGCAATTTGATGATCCTCCACCCTGCAGGATCCCCTGGTAACATCGCATGACAGGAAAGGAGGATAGAAATAGCCTGAAAAAACATATTTTCTAGGTGTTTATTGATACTGTAGCAAGTCTTTATAAAATAGTAGTAGTGTCATCTTAGTAGTGTCGTCAATATGAGCTCACAAATTTACATTATGAAACAAAATGACATCTGCCATTTAATTTTTTCCAACAACTATTCAACCACTGACATCACCATCTTTATAAGTGTCTATGTCTACCTTAGTATGGACCACCTGGACACTGTCATGTCTCAACTGTCATCTAAATTTGGTTCGACTGTATTTAACTAGGAGTTATTACAGATCAATCACAAACTGAAGCCTATCCAGTATTGATCTAGGTGCCTGGATAGGAACATTGTCCAACTTAATGTCAAATCAGCCCGCAAATGCTGGATGCTTCGGTGAATAGATTTTTACTTGTGAATTTGGCTCTGGTTTCTGCTCGCATTAACATGTCCAAAAAAGTAAGCCCTAGTGTGATGCTGCCACCACCACTCTTCACAGTGGAGCTGGTGTTAGGTCAAGTTTACACGGAGACGAAACAGGTTGTATCCGCTATAGTTCTCTATTGTATGGACGGTTCGTCCACGCGAGGCCGTAACGGAACCGTGGAAATGGAGTCCTCAAACGGTAACGGGTCCCAAGGTGGGTAGATCTGCGGACAAAACTCTCTGGGGGGCCTAACGATCATTTCCTGATAATGATGAAGGCATAGCCCCGCCTCTCCCCACCTCTGCTGCTCACTGCTGTAGCATGGTCAGTAGCTACTGCTACTGACCATGCTACAGATGTTAGTGCAAAATCTACAGCTCCTCTAGCACAAGCATCAACAACAAGTGGACATGGAGAACTACTGGTTGCTAAATCCACCACGGAGAATAAACAGAAGGGCAACCAGGCAACCATGGCAACCATTCTCGGGGGGTCTTCTTCGCTGCTTTTGGTGTATTTTGCGGCGGAAGTACAGCGCCACTTACAGGCCTGGCATATGTACTACAGTGTCTTCAGCGGGTCGAGCAGTCTCGTGTGGACGGACCCGTTTCTTGAGCCGATATCGTGTGGACGGAAGACGTTTTTGATATCGAATTCAATTCGTTCTCCGTTTCGTCTCCGTGTAAACGGAGCCTTAGAGAGACTATCATTGTCCTGATGCAGAGTTCTCCACTCCAGCTGAGATAATCATTTTTGGTAAATCCGAGTATTTTCTTTTGGCTATTGCCCTCTAAACATTTCACATGAATTCCTGCAATCTCCAGGCATGCTGTCATGGGTCTTGGCTGTCTTTTGTTTCTTCTCAGAAGTGCCTTCCATCTGGCTCCTCTACCACATAGCCCAGACTTGTGAAGTGCTCTACTGATGCGGCTTTCACACCAGCGCTTTTCAGTTTCTAGCTCCGAGCGGGAGCTTTTCTGGTTCAGCTCCGGTTTCCCTTTTCAGCTCCCGCTCTGTACACACCGCCCACTGGCACCCCAGAGCTGCGTCATGACGTCACCGTTTACATCGCTGATTTGCCCCACAACGGCAGCTCACAACAACAACAACTGCGTCGGGTCGATGATCGTGTTGCTTTTAATCACACGAAGCCAGAATAAATTGAATAACGACTTCTCCAACCTTATACTTTTCTCCAGAGTGCCGTGGTTCATTGTTTATTAATGTGTTTCTGCAGCATTTACCGACCGCTGCAGTATTGGCTGCTCTTCCACTTGAGTTTATTCTCCCGTTAGCTCCCGGTTAGCTCACACTGCAGCGGCCGCTCTAAAGTATTCACTGTCCGACTCACACAAGCAGCTGATGCATATCCCCAGTTCCCCTTAGCCTAAGTGAATGTGTGTCAGTCTGAATTGACACTGTTTGGTATCACAACGCTGTTATGAAAGTTTCTCTGGTATAAAACGGGTGATGTTAGCATAGCAACCGAAGCTAAACTGACTACTTGCATCCGATAGCTGCAATAATACAAAACAACACGTCTGCCTCCCTCCACAATGATCGATAACAGTGAACGGATGGTCAAAGTAAGGCACAAATAAACAGAATCACACGAAGCCTGGTTAGTGTTGCCTGACTTTATAAAGTGTGTTTATAGGCACTACTGCTTGTAGGCAGGCATAACAGTCGACCCATGGGAGGTGGGTTTAGTTTCCTGCACGCCTCGACGTAAGAGAGACGTAAGCGACGCCACCTCTTAGCTCCGAAGCTCTTGCCTCTGGACCGACAATTTTTTGGAGCTGGAAATGAAGCGGATTCCGGAGCTAAGAGCCGGCGCAGCTCCGGTGTGAACTGGAAAACCCGGCGCTTTTCAGGCTCTAGCTCCGAGCCGGAGCTGAAAAGGCGCTGGTGTGAAAGGGGCATGAGTGTAGTCCTTCCAGAGAAATCTCTCATCACTTTAAACTACTGTCACAGTTGTCCCTGGGTTTGAAGTCAGCTCCCTGGCTAAGGTCTTTCTAGCTTGGTCACTTTGTTTGGTAAATCTGCTCGAGGAGAAGTTGAGGTAGTTTCATATTTTAGAAATGTATATTGACAACACCTCATGTACGCTTCCACAGATATGTGTTAAAAACGTTTCCAGAGAAAGCTTTCTCCAAGGTTTGTCATCAACCCAGTTTTACACAGATTATGAAATTAGAATTAGAAATTAATATAGATTTGTGTGCAAAAGAAGCAATTCAGTTTTTTTGTTAGAAACATTTCTTACCCAAAATAAATCCCTTTAAAATCCCAGTTTATTCATTTAGGCGCCCTGTGTTACTGTATGATATGACATAAATGCTATTCAAACGTTCTCCTAATTATCAGTTTACTGCATTTTAGGACTGGTTCTTTAATATGTAATGGGCCATGTACTATAATATGCAATATAAATGTTGACATCTTGATGAATGCAGTGCTTGAATGGTAATTGAGAAGAACTCAGATCAGTATATGGATTGAGTAAATATATTCAGTACTTGTATATGCTCTGAAAATTGATGCAGTCTATGGTTTGTCCCACTTGCTTGGAGGAAAGTCTACAAAACACTGCTGAGTCACACCCTGTCCACCTCCTCACAATAGTTGACAAACAGTGGGCTCACCCCCATCTTCACATATGATTCAGTGGCTGACCAGCAGAGTGGGTTGCGTTTTTGTCACAACATCTCGAGGCCTCTGGCAACTTGTGATGGGCACATTTCCAAGGCCCTGTCTCCTGTGTCTGGCTATAGCATCGAAGGCCAGCACTGACGACGGCTGATTCGACTCGGGAGTGAAGTCTCACTATCCCACAGTAACATTAGCCCACGCATGGCACATAGCCACAAGCAGGCCACACACTCATGGCTGGGTGCTCCCAGTTCAATTTGTGTAGTTACTACGTATGCTGAGTTTCTCACAGACGCAACCAAAGCAAACAGTGAGGTTTTTGTATTATTGTCAAATCTTAGCTCATGAAATAGAATTAAAAACAACGACTATAGTTGTGTAACGTCAGATTAGAAATGACATTTTTTTGAAAACACTCCTGTATTCACTGTTCTATATTGTATTGAAAGATCTTGTAATAATATATGGAAATTGAAAGATTATCCCAAAATGTCTGATGATTACAGGACTACAGGAGTAAGCATAGAAGTGATACTGATACTAATATTTTGACAAATAACTACCAACAAACAGCTTATGACATCTTTCTAAGAGGTGTTTTAATCTCTCTCAGTCTGCCAGGTTACAAACACCGGCTGGTAAATATAGCAAAGCAGTAGAATATAAAAACAAGCACAAAGAACATGAAAACATTAAAATGGCTGGTCTAATGAAAAAAGGTAATGAACAAAATGGAAGAAAATATACATACCCATCAGCACAGACAACAGCTAAGTACATAAGCCATTAGCTGGGCTTAAACATTGACAGAAACAGACTGATTCATCCGTTACCCATTTAGCTACAAACCAAACGGCGAGAGCAGGAAAAAACTTGGGGTGGGGGGGGGGGATTAAATGGATGGAAGCAGTGAATGATACTGTAGCCAAAGTCATATCTAAAAAGGAATCATCTCAGGTAATGACCCCAAGACAACAGCTTCCTCTGTGACTCAGAATAATTGGTCCAAAAGAGCGTTAAATACCAAGCCGAGACTGGGATAGAGAAAACCAGAACAAAGAATGAGGTGTCCCTGCAGTTTCTCCAACTAAAAAGGTCAGAAACTAAGGGGTCAGCCATCGCTCTGAATCCTTTTCACTGTCACCACAGTTTATCCTCGTTCTGTCAGGGCCCGGACCCCTCCAGTGGTTTATGCTCCTCACTCTGCAGCTGTCATGATATTTACACACCTCTTCAGACACAAGACACACATAAGATAGGCCTTATTCACAGAGACGCTCAAACAACAGTCGTTGAATGAAGAGCCCCTACATCAAATAATGTACAATTCATATCGCTTGTGCAGCAGTCACATAAAATTGCCATTATGCGCTTTGGAAAGGCACTTAAACACCCACAATAAAAGGAAGAACTGAATTTAGTGTCAATTTCCAACTAACATATCTGAAAGCCAAATGCCTTACCGAATAACTATGTTCGTTTATTTGTGGGGCCTATCATTCTTCATGCAAACATGAACAAAATACTTCTCAATTTACACAGTATACTTCTCAGCAGTCCAGACAACTGTAAGTTATGTCAGTTCTTCTGATTTTGCAAACAGAATTACTTTGCAAAACCCAAATCAAATATAAAATACTTATTACATGTTTTAACACATAGTATGGGTTTTACCATCACCTGCGGGAGAAGTCTGTCTAAGGCAAGCTAACCATGCTAGCATTAGCAACTGCACACACACACTCTGCTCTCCATGGTCAAAGAAAATAACTGAAGTAATAAGCCATTATATTTGCAAAGACATGCAGCCATATAGCAGATTTAAATATAATGGCTACAGATAATGATATGACCCTGAAACTGATTGCGTAATATAAGTTTCCAGCAGCATTTCAGTAAAAAATACATAAGTAATCGGTACTGGCCAAAAACTTTGGCTTTGTATTTCACTGCACATTATTTGTTATGTTAATTCAGCAGTTGGCAGATTTGTTTTGACAATGGGTCTTCAATACTTGATAGATGTTGGCTTTTATGTCATTCATCATTTTGGTTTGTAGCTGCTGCTATTAAAACCTAACATCATTTAGTTAATCTGAAACAAAAAATGGTATCCTTTCTACAGAAATGATTTGTCACTGTATCTACTTGTCATGTATCTGGGTTAGGACAGAAACACTAATACCTCTAGTGCAAAAGAAAACCATTTGAAAAACAAAGTCACTGCTGTGTGTTATTTGATACTTGTTATTCCTCCTCATCGTACATTTCAGCCATCATGACCATGCAGTGTCTCAAATTGGTCCGAGCAGCAGGGTGGTAATGATGTGAACCAGATAGGAACAGCAGCATTTTATTCCTGTAGTTCTTATTGAAGCTGGGTAAACACTAACACGGGACAAGTACAGGTAATCAGGTAACCTTTGTTGGAGGTGGTAAGGTAACCAAATTCCATGAGAACAACACCCCCCACAGCCTGACAACCAGCAACATTTGATCTCTTAGTGAACAAAGCCTGATTCAGGGAAGGGATGTTCCACTGTGGAAAATGACACGACAGCTCGTTTAGGGCAGTGCTAATATTAGCAAGTCTTATCTCGACAAACTGCATGAGACTGAGGAAATGACCGAAAGATATCACTGTGGGTTCAATGCTTTCCTCCAGGAAGTGACTTAAAATTAAGAAAATCAAACTGATGACGATCAAAATGACAGGGAAATCACCCTGGCTTGTCAGCGCCACTCAATCTCCTTTTGATACTGACGACAGATGAAGGGGGGATATCACCCTATATCCTGTGCCCAAGCAGAATAGGCTGCTATCAAAACCGAGAGAGATGTTGTTCCTGACTAACAACACCTGTTGCATGTGAAACGTGTTCCTTAAGCAGTGTTGCTAAGATATTTCCGTATGTGTTGTTTCAATACTTATCTGAGTATGTGCATATTTCGTTTAGCATCGGAAACAAGCCACCAAACGTATCAGGTTTCATAAAAGAGATTCAGCCACCTCTTGATTTATTTATTATTGCCTGTGACAGACACACACCCTTTTCTCCAGGCTCTGTTGGTGTACATATCAGACCGAATACTACATCCGTGGTTCCCCGCTATGCTGGTCATGTGATACACTATGTTAATGCCTAGTGTTACTACGTTATTAATTGTTCGAGTGCTTTGAATTCACCTATTAAAATGTCTTTGATTAAGTCCGTGAATGTTGTTCATTTTAAGGCATCAATATTCATGGATTAGCCAAAAGCCGCCCAGTGTTATGCATGATAATTATACACTTTTTGGCAAGCACAAATACGGCTAGCACATGTTTAATGGCTTCATTTTCCTTATCCCAATGGACAAAATATGCAACTGAAGACCTTAAGGCCAACAACAGATAACAGACAAATATACTTCTAACAAATTCCTTTCAACTGTAATTACAAGGTAGATGGCCAGAAGGCAGTTTGGGCATAACCAACTTGATGTGGCGAGCGTGAGTAAAAGCAGAGAGACATGAGGGCAGAGGTATGCTACAGTACCTGCTGGGGGCCATCCCCATTGACCATGGCTAGGGGCGGGGGTGAGGCCAGCATTGGGAGTTCAGGACTGAGAAGCTGGCCGGACTCCAGAGGTGGGGTGTGGTCTGCCATATCTCCCTCATTCACACCACTGAAGAGGTACTCCTGCAACAAAGACACTGCAATCAATAGAAAATCACAAAGTATACCACAGAGATTGGTAGTGTCATCGACTTGAGTCTTAAGGCCCTGAAACACCAAGCCGATTTCAGCCGTCGATAGATGTCTGGCCGTCGATGAGCATCCTGTCGCCCTACTCTGATTGGTGTGTCCTGCACCGTCGTGTCTTTTCGGCCGTGCCGACACCTTTCGCTCCCAATTGAACATGTTGAATCGGGAGCGGAGGCTGTCGGCAAAATAAATCACTGATTGGCTGTTCAGCTTAGCGAATCAGTGCATGAGAAGCGAAACGGAAGTGAGGTACGCAAACAAACGATTAGGCACACATATTTTTTGATACCGCCAGTAGCTCACAAAACATGTTTTCGATTATAAGTCGCTATGTGAAACAGGGTGTTTCTCAATGTAGAGTACGCTTCCTTGGTAGCACATGTCTTCCGAGTCACTTGCTTCAGAAGCGAGGCAAGAATACTTCCTGGCATTCGGAAAACGAAGAATGGAACAGGCTAGCAAGTGTGCAGGTGTGCGTCATATGAGAGGCCCAGCCTTACATTTTCCGCCACAGATTTGGGGAAATTGGTCCGTGCGCAAAGCATTGTGGGGATTTTAAGACCGCGGAGTCTACAAATGTGCAGTCTCGAAATTTCTCCAAACGAAGTACGCCGGGCTCGGTAGATTTCCAAGTATGCTGGATATTGGAACAGTACTTCGGCAGCACTCGATGACGTAGTATGCTTGAAATAGTGGCTCTGGAGCAGCTTTACTCGAGATTGAGAAACACCCACAGTCTGTGATGGACGAGAGTGAAAATGGAACGCACATGCACACTACCGCCGCCTGCTGGTAAGGAGAGTTATTGCCACTCATGCATGCGCAGTGCGTACGTGCTACTTCGCCGTTGGCTGAAGTCTTTGTGGTGTGTTCCAGTGCGACTTTTTGGCCAAGACACAGGAGATGATGTGAGGTGACACAACAGGCGGGTCCGTCGGGACGTGTTCTTTGGTGTCAGTTTGGTGCGTCAGGGCCTTTACAGCAAGTCAATAGATCTCTGCTGAGAACTACCTTTACCCAGAACACCACAGGATGCGGCTTCTCCCTCCCCTCTCTTATAATATAGTATGAGAACATTATCACCTTTATTTGTCAAATGTTGGGATGTGGGTGATTGCTGTTATTATGAAGTAGACAAGAATTGTGTATTATATATATATTGTGTGTATATAAGTCGAATAAATTATGATTGAAGTAAAGTATAACAGATTTATGTTTCACACAGATTTTTAATAATACTGCAAAATTGGTAACTGTTCTTGTTGTTATTACATTGGAAGATGGCTATATTAGCAATTAACAAATCTACATCAACCAATATGGATTATGCATAAGCTCATGTCAAACCGTAGCAAAGTATGTAGGTAAAATACAGTTCCTGTTCAAAACTTCAATTATATAAGACTGAAAAGGGGCCAAGCTGAGACTGAAACAGATATATACATGAAAAGATAAAGTTGTTTAGAGAATTTAAAAAAACAACGACAGAACACCATGAGAGAAATGTAACATGTGTCCTTGAACCTAATTACAATCTAGCGCATGCGCCCCTGATCCTCACTGTGATCTGGCTTATCTGTTAGCTTTAGTCCCTCCCCTCCTTAAGCTTAAATAACAAAGTCAGTTTACAGTGTGATGGTCAATGAACTGGGCTTGAAGGAACTATTGCTACAGTAGAGGACTGACATGTGATTAGCCCAGTATTATTAGATGATGGCAGGCTTCTTGTGTGGTTTTTGGGCCTCCGGGTCAACCACAGCAGTCGCTTGGAGTATTACTCTATAACACAAGACAATTTCAAGTATATTTATGTTCAAGTCTAAATTAATGTTTCAAACACACAGTTCAACTGCTAGCTAAGCTTCTGAAATAGAGAAGTAACGCTTATCACAGGCACTCCCTTTGTTTATATTTGCTCACATTTGAAACTTGATAAGCCCCACATTTGTGTTCTATTCTCAGACTGAAAATTATAATGTGAGAGGTAATTATCCTGAATATGATATTTGATTATGGTGAATGGGTGATATTAGGTGTTTTCTTTACTACAGTTATGAAGTACTTGCGTTGAGTTAACTTTGGGTACTGCATGAATGCCAAACTTACTGTGAATTACTCACTGTGAACATTCTGTAAGGTGTAGGTATCACCTCTGAAAACACCATCTAACACTGGCATTAAACTCTGGTTGCATTACACTGAAACCTGTGCATAGGCGTATCTGTTGTAGCAGATTAAAAGATAACTTCTATATGGAAATTATTGTACCATCTGTTGTTGACGGTAGATCATATTTGACTGTGGCTGAGAGACCAGTCAATTAGGACACAACAGCTGTCTTTCAGTTTTGGTCAAATGGGGAAACCACCCTGAATCCGAATAATAGGACATTGTAACTAGCCAACACTTAATACATATTTTCTTCATGTATTATTAAAAAAGGCAAAGGGATTAACAAAACGATGATGATAATAAGGGTCCATGTGTATTATACATTATATTAGGTCATCCATTTCTTAATACGACTAAGATTGATACAGGTGTGAGCCAATACTCTAATGTGACATTTATCTGGAGAAATTGTTTCCCAACACTGTGTAAAAGCTGATTCTGTAATGAGTGTATGTATTTCCTTAACATTACCCACTATCTGTGCTTTACATACGTTCTAACAACTACAAGCATACCTTTGTAACATATCCCACAAGTAATACTAACGTCAATGTTCAGAGGTAATGCTCTTTTTATTCGCCTAAGTTAACTAGGTTAGCTTGTTGTAAGTGTTTACTCTGGCTACAAGTGTATGTGTACGTGTGTTGTGTGCTTAGCGTTGTGTCATAGTTGTTGGTTATCTAACAGCTAACTCACAAACAATACAGTTTAATTCGGGTCCTTTAAGAGACACGGGTAATACACCATATGTTGTCTGTCAGCAACATAAGTGGGTTATTATCAGCTAGCGTTACTCACTCAGTCAGCAGGCACAGCAGCAGCAGTCTGTGTGACACAGTGATGATTTATCTGCAGCTTTCCCCGAAATGTTTTACGTCAGCAACCACCGGTGACCTGCTGCTTCCTGCAACACCTGAACCGAAAACCTTGCTAGCTACCTGGATAAACACAGGCAATATGTGACATGCTAGTGTTAGCTACCCTAATGCTACCTTAGCTAATAGTAAGCGATATGAAGATGTGCTTCTCTCCTAATGTGAACGTCGATCGTCCGTATTGACTACACCTCAAACAGATCGGCGTGACTAGCGAGCGACGGAGACGATGCTAAGAACCGATAATGTTAGCCTGATTGCCAGTTTATCGAGATAACTTTCCATCCAACCCTGCACCTCGCATAAAAGTCAGGAATTTCTCCATTGATGCAGGGCTCTGTGCGCATGCGTGATACTGCAAATCATGACGAATCCCAAGTGCCCAGATAGCAAATACAAATATTTATAATAGATACAACTTCAGGAAGAGGACATTTTATTAACCTTTAAAGGTTTTGGATTTGATGCAATATATATGTTTTTATACAACTAATTTTATTTGTGCGAACATTTCACAATCAAAATGGACTGACACTAAACCAAATGTTGAAAATGTTTACTTAGAGTTACAACAACCAAATGTGTATTCGATTCATATTTTTACTTGAAATTATACCTTTTGTTTTTATCACAATTGTCTTTATATCTTATATGTTTATTTATTTATTTATATTATTTTTTCTTTATTGTGTTTAACTCTGTATGTACCTGTGTACCCCTGATGTCAATGTGTTGTGTGTATACAATGTTTGATTGACATATGGATTTAAAAGGGTGGGGGGAAAAGAGGGAAATAATATTTATAATATTGTCACGTTGTTTTGCTTTTGAATGGTTCCATCAGCATTCAATAGTGTGTACAGTTATAATTAGCCCATCTGTACAGTTGGCTTAGCTTCATCTGTCTATGTAGATTTTCATGATTTTAAGGAGGACCTTAAGGTTGTCGTGTGTGTGGTCGTTTTATTTCACCAAGTCAGTCACAGAGAAACATTTTTTATTGGTTTATTGTGGTGAAACTATACAAGGATCCCATTGGATTTACATGGATGTGATCATATTAGTTTCAGTTCTGCCTGAACAGCCAACTGGCCCAATCCTTATTGGAAATATCCGGTCCACCTTAACAACATCATATTGCGGTTTCTAGTCATATCGTGTGTTCAGCCCTATGGTTCAGCCTAGAGCATGGGTCGGCAACAGGCGGCCCGCGTGCCATTGTTGGCCCGCCAGCAATACTATTTGGCCCGTAATTTTGAGAATCAAAAATAAAATATTATTTGGAGGGTTTTTTTTCTTTTTCTTTTTTTTTACAACATAGGACTGACAGTCGCACATCAGGGCTTCCGTTAGCCGGTAATTACCAGTTTTTATCTGGTAAAATTAATTCAAAACCGGTAAATTCAAAACCTGCTGGTCAAAATGTCTGGTAATAATTAGGGATGCTCCGATCGATCGGCCGCCAGTCATTATCGGCTGATATTCACTCTTAATAGTTTGATCGGTGCTCTTTATAAAGGCCGATCAGGAGAGCTGGATCTGATCGATATGGACAGAAATGCGAGTGAAGTATAACCGGACCCGAGAGAGAGATCAGATACCCTATGTGCCGGGGCTGAGCCCCGGACAGCCCCGGCCCAATTTAACCCCTGGTTAGAGCCCTATTTTATCAGTATGTCTGGACTTCACAGCAGTTACAATGGTCAAACTACATTAGAACAGAATTGTCCCCATTTTGTCTTTAATAGTTACTAACATTAGATATTTTAATGAGATATGGACCGCAAAACAAAAAATGTCCCTGATTTTCATTTTTTAAATGAAGTCACCGAATGCAAGTAGTCGCCTTAGCTTATTTTGTTATGAGATGTGAATTACTGTTCAATTTAGTTGATGTAATAATCATTTGGTTTCTTTTACATTAAAAAAAGGTCTTGTGTTTTTTTTCCGGGGGAGGCCCTTTTTCCAGTTTAGAGCAATAGCCCCTCCAAATGTCTGTGCACGTCCCTGCTTATTATTATTATTGAAACATGACTGGTAAGTTTCAAATTTGTCCGGTAAAATAAATTCTGTCCCGACATACAGTATCCGCTTACATTCATAATGTCAGCAGAGGGAGGCGAAGCGACGCTGTGGAAGAGCAGAGTGGCGAGGGAGAGCTGTCATCTTCCCTTTACAAGCTTCAAACATGTATTTATCGTGTGATTTTGGAAATAAAAGTTTCATATTCTGAAAGCCAAGACTTTGTTTATTTAAAATCAAACAAAACACCCAAACCCCGAAAAACTATTTTTTTTACGCAAATCCGCGTTTATTTTGAAATGAGCCGTTGCGATTTTCGACTGATTTCGATCGAGCGGGTCACATATGGCAAATGTGTGGTTGTGGGGAACCAGGTCAATTAAAGTACTTATTTAACTATTAAATACATTGAGTTTGAGTAAAATACTTGGTTACTGATTAATTTAGGTTATAATATATTAAATTGCAAAGCAAAACATGCTGTAATTGATTTATTTTGTCCTTTGATATTTTTTAAAGGTTTTCAACCTGAAAGAATCCTAATGTGTCCTTGAAAAGTTGAAATAAAGAAAAGGAAAAAGGATTCCAGTTGTCCATGCGTCCTCTGTTGCCCCTCAAGCCTCTCAAATGTGGGCAAACACTCAAATAAATGCCAAAAACCCAGAGAACTTGACAATACTTATCAGAATAAAAGTATGTTAAATAACACTGCTAACTAGTTAATAACTCTACTTAACTCAGTGGAAGCTCGTCCATTGAGGAAAGGGAGGACCATCCTCCCTAAAATTTCAGAGAAAAATAAACTTTGAAGAGAACAATAAATACACCTCAATTTAAAAGATAAGTCCGTTAAAATACAGATAATAGCCCTGGCGTTGGGACTGAAATGGGGCTAGAGAGGACGAGCCTCCCTTTGGGCGGGTCTAGCCAGAGGCTCTGGATTGGGCGCCTATATCATCAGTGAACCAATCAGCGGATCTGACTGCGCATCAGAGTGTTGATGGGGAGGGTCATCAGCGATATCAGAGTTTTTTTCTGAACCGGGGAACAGGGGCGCTGCGCCCTTTTACCAAAATAAATTCCTTGAATTAGGCTTTGATTATGTTCTGGCCCGCCATCTTGTGGCTCAGCAAACAATTGGCCCAAGGCCAAACTTACTTATGCCTACCCCTGGCCTAGAGTATAATAATTCCTATAGAACGAAACTATTAGCACCACTAAGTAGGCTAGACTGGAAATTTGACATATAATTTCAACACTACAAGTGTGCATGTAATAAATTATGTCCACATGACTCGCAGCAAAGATTACATTTTGAAGATTTTTCTGGGGCTTTGATTAGATTCTTATCATGGCCCAAATCTATATTGTTTTGGTTATGCATGGGTGGTCAATTTATATGGCGCCATCTCCTTATTATACAAAGTCCCAGGGACTTGTTACTGTTGGACAGGGAACAACACTGAGAAACATCACAATTCAGTATCACATCAAAATACCTAATTTGAAGGCAAATTCACTATGGCATCATGTCTTGGTTGTATGCAGTCCTTTACATGTTGTGGTATGTTGCAGTGCCAAAATGTACCTTAGAATGACAGATCATTTGTTTACAAGTGTATTTAAATTACTATAATCAATTTTACAATTTGTATAGTATGCTTTAGTTTTAATCAAGAAACACTTGAACATGCTAATAAGTCATATTATAGCAACTGCTTTTCCATTAAAACGTGCAAATTATTACTTTTGGGAAATATCCTCCAGAGACACAACCATTCATTTTTGTCCTCTGTGGAGAACATTGGGTTTTGGTCCATTACTTTGAGGATATACCGGGATATACATGCCACAGCATTAAGTACAATTGTACTCCACAGAGGACATCCTGGGCTTTTCAAACATTTGACATATGTGGGGGTGTGGCTTTGAAAAATATAATTTCATTGTATTTCAAAATGGCGTCCATCAACACAAGCACTATTTATAGAAAGATAAATGGTAAATTTGTAATTTTGTAATTACCAGGGTTGTGAGTTCAATATTTTTAATTAAGTATAGCAAGGGGACATCTTAGGAGTTAGTGTAGTGAGTTTTCAGAGCAGTGAAATACTTATTTGACCTACAACTAACTGCGGTCAAGCCAGCCTCCACTTGGGAAAACACAGTCAAGCCAGCCCGCACGTGATATTGGGGTGCGCGAATATTAGAAGCATTACGGTAAAATCCCAGCGCTTATTCGGTCAATAACAAAAGCACCTAATAAAAACAAACCAAACATATTAAATTAAGAAATATGTACTATATAATGTGATCAATAATTATTTAAAACAAACTACGTATAACTACCACGAGTAAATGTAAAATGTAAGGAGTTTCAAAATAAAGTCCTTTGAAATCTCATATTGAAATCTCATATATGAGCTATCAGCCCCGTGTTTAGATAAGAATAAAACGAAATCTCTCCCTGATGCAAGACTCATCTCACTGCAAGATGATAGAAGGACACCCCATCTACTCACCCAGAAAAAATCAGGACATTCTGATGTGGGGTTTCAAAATAAAATACCTTTGAAATCCCATATATGAGCTATCAGCCCTGTGTTTAGATAAGAATAAAACGAAATATCTCCCTGATGCAAGACTCATCTCACTGCAGGGTGATAGAGGGACAGCCCATCTACTCACCCAGAAAAAATCAGGACATTCTGATGTGGAGTTTCAAAATAAAAGACCTTTGAAATCCCATATATGAGCTATCAGCCCTGTGTTTAGATAAGAATACAACGAAATCTCTCCCTGATGCAAGACTCATCTCACTGCAGGGTGATAGAAGGACAGCCCATCTACTCACCCAGAAAAAATCAGGACATTCTGATGTGGAGTTTCAAAATAAAAGACCTTTGAAATCCCATATATGAGCTATCAGCCCTGTGTTTAGATAAGAATAAAACGAAATCTCTCCCTGATCCAAGACTCATCTCACTGCAGGGTGATAGAAGGACACCCCATCTACTCACCCAGAAAAAATCAGGACATTCTGATATATAGTTTCAAAATAAAATGGTAAGGTAGGACCCAAACACAGTGTTAAAACAAGGGAGGCAGATATTGATATCTAAACACAGGGCTGATAGCTCATATATGAGATTTCAAAGGTCTTTTATTTTGAAACTCCACATCAGAATGTCCTGATTTTTTCTGGGTGAGTAGATGGGGTGTCCTTCTATCACCCTGCAGTGAGATGAGTCTTGCACCAGGGAGAGATTTCGTGTTATTCTTATCTAAACACAGGGCTGATAGCTCATATATGAGATTTCAATATGAGATTTCAAAGGACTTTTATTTTGAAACTCCTTACATTTTACATTTACTCGTGGTAGTTATACGTAGTTTGTTTTAAATAATTATTGATCACATTATATAGTACATATTTCTTAATTTAATATGTTTGGTTTGTTTTTATAGGTGCTTTTGTTATTGACCGAGTAAGAGTTGGGATTTTACCGTAATGCTTCTAATATTCGCGCACCCCAATATCACGTGCGGGCTGGCTTGACTGTGTTTTCCCAAGTGGAGGCTGGCTTGACCGCAGTTACAAACAAAATGATTTTATGAATGTCCTCTGAGGAGGACATGGGGATTTGCTAACTTTTTATTTCCCCCATTTTATAAAACACAAATGGAGTCCACTATGGGCCAAAACTAACACTTAGGTTTCTGTAGGGTTCATGACAGATTGATGCAGTGGGAAAACATACATCAAGTGCCTCAAGTGTCAGATGTATCTCTGCATTTCAAAAAAGGATGGAGTACTACAAATGAGGACTCAATATGTGTTGCATTGAGTTGTTGTTTTTGTCTAAATGTACTTGTATGTTAATGTTGTTTCAACTTGTTTGTATATGCTTCGCATAACTAACACCCGATGTCCTCTGCAAAGGACACACAATAAAACAAAAATAAAAATATATTTGTGTAATCAAAAAAAAAAGGAAATTTGAAACCTTTTTCTTTCTGGGTCTCAGGAATGTTACGTGACACGCAACACACATGCAAATACAATATGAGTTTGTCAAAGTGAGGGACTTTTAAGCTTTGGCACAAAAGTGCAATGTGTCATGCTGCATGCAGTATCAGGCATAGCTCCACCTGCTGGTTACTTTGGCTTTTTTCTTGACAATTGAATTTACAGTTTTAATGATATACTTACTTATGATATACTATCAAAAGCAGGTGGTAGTCTGGTCTAATCTCTAATGTGCACCTATACTGTGGGAAATAATTATATTTCTATGAATACTAAAAAGATCCCCTTACAAAATAAAAAATGTTAAACTCCCCACACAAAGTATTCCAATTTGTTTGTAAATCAATTATTTAATACAGGAGACTGATGACAGTTCAAATCAGTACAGAAAGTGCTTCTTAAATAAGTGTCAAGATTGTTCACTAAGTGCTTCCCTGCCACAGAGTTACTGAAAATCTATATTTATTTAGAAGAAGTTTCGCATAATGTGAAAATGTTCCAAAAAGAAATATATTGTATTTTCAATCATTCCTCTCAAGTGCACCAACATTCTTTTGATCATTGGTGGTGTTGACAACATACAATCAGGGAAATTAGTCTGGTCTAAATTGTGATCCGAAACAACAGCAGATTAGTTTATTGTAAATCATTCACAATCAAATGGCAAAAGCAATCAAACATAAATAATTATGATTATTATGCAATTACAGTTTAGTGGTGTGGATAATGTGTATCAGAGAAATGGAAGTGAGATCAGGCTGGTGGATGGGGAGTTTGGAAAGTAAAGTGGATGTTTTATCAATACCATTACAATCTGAATGTTGATGCAGCAATACATACATTATGTGCTTTTACAAATACATATTCTTTAAAAAAATGTATAATTTGTTTTAGTACCATATTTTAGAGCACTGGTCAGCAGTGTTCAATTGACTCATAAACCATTTCACTGTGATAACCACGAGGCATTGCATTTTCAAAGAAGCAAGACTACCCCAACAGGACAATCTCCAGAAATGCTGCTAAATCAGGCACCCTAAACAACAGTAAGTTAGCTCATTGACCACTGCTGGAGGCTTCTAGTGGGGAAATAATGTACAAATGAAGATATATTTTACAATCACTTTATGTGTAGTTGCTTTTTCGTTTCATGGATTAGTTTTTTTAGTTTAGTTTTTGTTTTTTTAATATTCAGAATACATACATTTGTATTTGTTTAGCACCGTGTATGCAGATATTTGCTTCATGAAACATCTACAATTACAAAGGCTTTTACAAATTGTTATCTAATGGTAATGAATATTTTTTGACAGCTCCGACTGTCAGTGAACGCACCATCGAACTACAGGAAGTACGGTGGCGGTGTGTTTTTGTTCAGTCGGTGCTTTAGCGCTCACAGCTAACTACAACAAGGCTCTTCCACAAACAGCAGCTGAAGTGAAGCTAGACCAGTACCCGATTACCGAAATGAGTTCATCAACAACTTGATTCCTCAATATGTTGGCTGACAACTTTGTGTTGTTTCAGTGTTCAATGCTAAGAAAACGACACCGCGGATGAAACATTAGCTAGAACAACGTCAAGGTAACTCCCAGCAACAACAACACTCCTTACACTAATTGGCTTAATACTTTGTATGGTTGAGTTATACAGCCAGGCTACCGCTAATATGGTACATTAGCAACCTTTATATTGCTAGTTTGTCAAACCTGTCTGCAAGTCTTACAAGGCAACATAACCCGGTGCTTGTGCATTGTTTACGTGTGTCCTCTTTGGCATTTAAATGTTTATTATACCATAAAAGCCTGTGTTCATGAGGTCTGGGTTACAAGTGCAACTTCACTGAGACACAAACACTGTAGTTTTGACAGATTAGCAGTTGTCATTTTAAAAATCAAAGAAAAGATGTGTAGTAAACCTCAATTGAACTTCTCTCCTTCTATCAGCAAACACAGTAAATGGGTTTATCTCAATCCACGCGCATGTCATGTTTTAATCTGTCAACAATGCTGGCCTCAGTGCCAACTTTCTGTCTGAGCCGAGCACTTCAAAGACTGGGATAAACTTGTGGGTAAATAACCATCTCAGTTTTTAATGTATACATTGGTTGGTTGCTACAGACTGGGCAATATTTGATTTCCAGTTTGGTGTAGTATCCCTTTGGTGTTATCATAACACTGTTATGATTGTGATTTATTGTTGGCAGATGTTTGCCATTTATAATCTTTACCATAACTGCACTATAAAAAAAAAATAGCAGTAAAAGTATATATTAAATTGAGAATGTATTTAACAGAGTAAGAATGGTTATAAAAGAAAACTTCACCATACTCCTGTTTGACTGGGCACTTAATTTACAATTTAAATCTACTGTTTATTTCAAAAGTTCACTAGAATTAACAAAGTACAATACATAAGTTAGATCAAATAAAATATGTTATTATCTTCCCACATTTCCTGCTTTTGTACACTATTTTTTAAGCACAATTGATGACTGGATATACAATAATTTACATCTGTTTATCTGTGTTTTCTCCTCATTTCACAGCTGAGTATGCTGGACGTGGGGAAGTGGCCAGTGTTTGCGCTCCTTCCTCCAGAGGAACTGCGGCTTATTCGTCAGGCTTGTGTCTTTGGCAGTGCTGCAAATGAAGCCCTTTATGTCACAGTTAATGATGAGGTAACACTTTAGCTTAAAGCAAAAGTGCTTTAATCCTCTTGCTTACAAGTTGTCGTCGCACGACCTGAACTATCCACCCTGCTTTCATAATAATTTGACTATTCTGTTTAAGGGTTGGATAGGGAAATGTTGCAGGGATTCACTATGTGGTGTACACAGGTTGCAATTATAGTCACGGGGATAAGCAGATCGAGGCTATCTTTAGCCATGCAGGCTTATTCCCTGAGCAAGCTCCATTCTTATCCTGTGCAAAGGTGTGTAGGGTATTCCCTGATCTTGCTCACCTATTTAAACTGTTTGTCCCCGTGGCCCAAACAGTTTATGTTTCGGTAATAGTCAGTTGTGGTGTAATAAAAATAAATATTTGGGTGAATTCTCTTCAAATATGTATAGTAATTGCTATAGAACGACACTATTAACACCACTAAGTAGACTGGGAATAAATATATTTGACATATCTTTTCAACACTACAATTTTGCATGTAAAAAATAATTCCCACATGACTAGCAGCAAAGATTACATTTTGAAGATTTTTCTGGGGCTTTGATAAGATGTTACATTATATATTACTTAGGAGAACATCTATTATTAAGTTGATATTAATTCATATAACTGTCAAACATTTTGGAATATAAGATGCTGAAATATGCAAAAAACTCACTGCAGGAGAAGTGTTTTTTTGGGTGTGAATACCCCTGAAATGATTAGTCCTTCAATTATTCATTCATTCGACAGAAACATACTTTTCAAAATCTATGCACTTTGGGACTATCTGACATTTTAGAGTCTTTTGGACAATTGATTCAACACAATTATAGAAATGTAAGCAAGAAGAAAATAGCCGATATAGTTGTAGGTCTGTATAATTAATCAATAAACCTGAACAGCATAAAACATATTTAACATTTCATAAGGTCAACTTATATCGTCTTCTCCTAGTATTTCATCCAACCAAATATTTTTGGTTTATTTGGGTGTCAGTATTTATCAGTTAACAACAGAATTCAGCATTTATGCATCATTTATGGGTATCATAAGTGATGCTTGCTGTCTGCAGGTCTTCGCTCTGGGCACCAACTGCAGCGGCTGTTTAGGGCTCGGAGACCTTCAAAGCACTATTGAGCCGCGCCGGATTGATGTCTTGTGTGGAAAGAAAATTGAGTCCCTAAGCTATGGAACCGGACCGCATGTGGTTATCGCAACTACAGGTAATCCAGTCCAGGAAACCTTTATTTGTCCCTGAGGGCTCATGTCCTCAAGATGCAGAGGAATAACATCACAAACAACAAGAGGATGCATGCTTATGCCTAGTATCCGCTTTAGGATGATACTGAGTCATCACTGCCCATGCACTTTCTAAACACACCTTATTAAGAACAGTACAACGTAAACAAACATGATAGGAGATAGAGTCTGATTACTATTCATAAGTGTCTGATTGGAGTGAATACACTAAATGTTATGTGAACTAATTTGCCTTTTTTTTGGGTAATTGTAACTTACAAGTGACAGGTTTATAGACTGACTATTCAGTGTGTTTTGGTACAAAAGGGACTATTTTTGTTGATTTTAGTTAAAATAGTTGCACTATGTTGCATCAATCTGTAAATAATTGACCGTAGAAATGATTCACATAGTTATTTTGATTGTAACATAAAAATATTTCATTCTGTTTGCCAACTATTCATATTTCTAATAATAGTGTTTTCTCCAGTCAGTGGTATAAACTACATCATGAACAATTAAACAAAACATTCATCTACTTGTTGTCAGTTGTGTATTACAAGACCCGTAAATGAATTTCAGAGTGATACGATTTGCCTATAAACCAGATGTGTTTACTTTATCATGTGAAGCTGACTGCTTCTTAACTATTGATAACATATTAACCACTGAGACAACATGAATGAAAGTTTGCCTGCCTTGCCGTAGACGGAGAGGTGTTTGCGTGGGGCCATAACGGCTACAGCCAGCTGGGCAACGGGACCACCAACCACGGACTGACCCCTGCCCTGGTTTCCACCAACCTCCTTAGCAAGAGAGTGACAGAAGTGGCCTGTGGCTCCCACCACACCATCGCCCTCACAACTGACGGAGAGGTGACATATCATACGTCCTGCTGTTTCTCTTTTGCCTACGCTGTGTAGAACATTTATGTCCTTGTTCAGGTGTTCGCATGGGGTTACAACAACTCAGGACAAGTGGGTTCAGGCTCGACGGCCAACCAGCCGACACCACGCCGCGTTAGCAGCTGCCTGCAGAACAAAGTGGTGGTCAACATCGCCTGTGGTCAGCTCTGCTCCATGGCTGTACTGGACAATGGAGAGGTAATGGGTCATCAAACTGCAGATGTTTAGCATGAATGTCAATCAGTGCTCTCAGTAAGTGGAGTGGGGGTTGGCTAATGCAAATGTGTTTAACAGTTTGTATATTAGAAGCATGGCCCATCATTTTATGTTTTTTTCTTTCTTTTTTGTATGACTTAAAAGGAAAAAAGGTTTCAAAATTGCTGTTTTCTCCAACAAGACAACAGTGTTGATTGCAATTAACAGTACATGTGTTTCTAGAAATGCTGACATCTCAGAATATAGTACCAAATGAAAGTGAAGAAACTTTTTTTAAAGCCTGTTGAAATGAAAGTTAATTTATACAATATTAAAAAAAGTATGCAGATAAATGCTAATAGAAGCTGAAAACAATCACCCCTAAACATACAGATAACCAAGCCCCACCAATGCAGTGATAAAGCGTCTGCAGTGCATTATTTCCCTGTGTGTAGATCTACGGTTGGGGCTACAATTGCAATGGACAGCTAGGTTTGGGCAACAATGGAAATCAGCAGACCCCATGCAGGATCGCTGCTCTCCAAGGGGTCAACATCGTCCGGGTAAGAGCCTACGGAGAGACGGATCTCATACATTTAAAAAAAAAAAAAAAGGTTCAGTTGTTATTTAGCTTAATATCGCTCTTCTTCCCGTGTACAGGTTGCCTGTGGATATGCTCATACACTGGCACTCACAGACGAGGGGATGGTTTACGCCTGGGGAGCCAACTCCTATGGGCAGTTGGGAACAGGCAATAAGAGTAACCAGGCTCTTCCCACACTTATAAACACAGACAAGGAGAGGTCAGTACTTTGTTTTTACCCTGGCCTAAACTAGCCATGACACCTCTGCCATCACTACAGGTCACTGATGACACAATTTTGAGAGATTTTGGGATATCATAGAGTAATAAGAGACTGATAGCTGAGGTGTAATAACAGAAGTAATGCGCTGTTTAATAGTTATGGCAGAATGCCCTATTAGCATCTGTATCAGACATATTTCAGCATACAGTCTGGACAGGGAGGACTCAAAGTGTTGCATTCTGTCACTAGGATGGTGGAGGTGGCTGCATGTCACACCAGCCACACGTCAGCTGCCAAGACCCAGAGCGGGCAGGTTCTGATGTGGGGTCAGTGTCGGGGTCAGGCTGTAGCCAGCCCCCACCTCACCCATTTCAGCAGCACGGACGATGTGTTTGCCTGCTTCGCCACACCAGCCGTCACGTGGCACCTCCTCTCAGTAGGTAAGAGTGTTAGTGGGAAATAAATATAGACATGTATTAACAATAACACATTTCCAAAGCATTACTAAAACATCTACGTTTTTTGCCCATTTACTGGTTAAAGGTAAGCACACAATGCATTCCTGTGTGTCATAGGCACACATTCCTGGAAGTGGTCTTAGAATAAACAGGAAGCTCCGTTTCCTCTCCATTTCAAACACTTATGTGTTAACCAATTGATCTCATTTGAACCCTGAATTTCTTTAAGTTAATAACATCTTTCTGAAAAAGACTGTTTAACTAAGAAGCCAGTGCAATGTGTTTATTTCCTTTCGATAATAAGACAGATACTGGAGAGAGTCATATCATTGGGCTCTTAAGGCGTCATTTTTATTGTTATGTTTTTTACATACGTTAAGGACTGTAAAATAGACATAATGCTTAATTTAGTTGTGTTTAGTTTCAAAGAAGGTGTAATTTAACAGTATTTTGGCCGTTATTGACTTGTTCTTTATAAACAAAATAGCTTTTCTTCATTCTTGCCAGACGGTGATGACTACCTGACGGTTGCCCAGTCTTTGAAGAAGGAATTTGACAGCCCAGAGATTTCAGACCTAAAGTTCTTGGTTGATGGGAAGTGTATCCATGTTCACAAAGCCCTGCTGAAAATCAGGTATAGCAAACAACCACTCTCAAAGTTCACAGAAAATGTTTACCAGTGCCACTTATATATGAATATTTTATTGTCTCACCTTTTTTAGTTTTTAGTGTCTTCAGATTTTCTTTTAGTTTCTCTCTCTTTTGCGCCATATTAACTCAGTGTAAATTAATTAAAACTAGCGACAACAATGCAGTTGTCAATGTCCAATCACATGACATGTTGAGAAGCTGGTGTGTATCTGGTTAGGTTTACAATATGTTGCCTATTTTGAGCTGTACTTGGATTATTTGATTGAATTTAGACTACCTTCTTGTTGTGGTTCTAAAAGCGTAGCCTGCTTCTCCACCCTGACTTCATTTTGGTCACATGAGTGTATTTTTCACATTCAGAGGTCGTGCTTGGTCATGAGTAATACATGCGCTTGGTATACCACAGTAGGAATTTTACTTTGATCTTGAACTGTATGATTGTTAAAAATAGAAGCACCTAATTGAGAAATCATTATGTTAAGAGGGCAGCCATGATGATAGCAAACACACTTATCTTTCTATAACATTTAACATGTATGTTGCATACTGAATGCTGTGTTGCCTATATTTAAACTCTATCTGGTTTCCTCGTCTTTCCTGTTAATGTCACAGGGGAGCAGAGACAGACCTATTGTTTCCTGTTTTTCTTTTTATAACCACACTCGGACACAAAGTATCAGCATTCCAGTTGCTTGCTCTTTTGCACTGTCAGTAGGAAGGAGCCAGACTGTCTGCGACTTCAACCCTCGTGCACACGCTCACACGAATATGCAATAGAGCAAAACGCGTGCTTTGGCAAGATCACATGCAAATGACACGTTTGAGATGCACTTCGGGAATGAAGATTCAGTTGTTTATTTAACCGTGTCCTGAGAAGAAATGATAGGGAAGCAGTGTCTTAGCGTTGAGGACAAATGGTATTAAGATAGAATTTTATGGTAGGTCAAAAGAATACATGATATATATTTTCAATTTCAATTCAAAACGATGTTATGGTAATAAAGCAGTATGTTAAACAACATAAGCACGATACATGTTGAGATTCAAATACAATGGTATCAGTGAAAAACAGGATTTATCCAAATCAGACAAAATAGTGAACAATAATAGTTGCAAACATGAATAGAAAATATTTTCATTTTACTTTTTTTGTATTTAAAAAAATTAGCCCAGAGTTTTAATTCACAATTATTTATTTGTTGTAAGCTGCAGGTACCCTAACTTCTTTATAGGCAGCCATTGAATTAGCAGACTCTTGCTTGAGTTGTGTGATCGATCACAGTGAACCAGTACCAGGTTTCTTTAATTTTTTCCCTGCAAATATAATATTCATCGTGTCAAAATATGATTTGTTGCAAGTAAAAACTGCATTGCATTATCTCACAAAGGTCAAATCATTTGACAACAAATAAATGCAAACCTCATTTTTGGTTCTTGAAAAAAATGCCAATAGCCGCTTTCACACCAAGTACTTTGCCGTACTTAGTGCAGGGCACTAAGTACCAATCGCGTTCACACCGGAGTACTTTTCCCTGAGGGAAGATTACGCAAATGAGCCACTGACGTCATTTTGTCTTCTTCTGCTTTGGGTTTACTGGCAGGCCGCAAACAACTTCACGGCGTATACTGCCACCCGAAGTCCCCGGCCGGAAGTCCCCGTATTTGGGGATTGGCTTCAGTAGAAGCGGCTGGGACTCCCAGCCAGAACGCCGACACCTCCTCATCTCCACCGCTCCCATGTTTTTTTTTTTGTTGCCATAAGTTATTCTCTCTCCGTTGGTGCGCAGGGCTAATGCTAATAATGCTAATGCCAGCAAATACAATAAAACTTTTCAGAGTTTTACGGGGCGTGGTTTGCAATTCGCCCAGCCAATAGAAATTGGTACTTTTTTGGTACGACCTCTCTAGCAGGCACTAAAAATGGGGGTAAAAATTCCCGGCACTAAGTACTCTTTTTGGTGTGAACGCGACATAAGTAGAAGCTGCTGGGAGTCCCAGCAGCTTACGCAGAATACGCCGTGAAGTTGTTTGCGGCCTGCAAGTAAACCCAAAGCAGAAGAAGACAAAGTGACGTCAGCGGCACATTCCCTCAGGGAACTTATTCCGGTGTGAATGCGATCGGCTCTTAGTTCCATAGGGGAACTAAGTGCTGGGAACTAAGTACGGCAAAGTACTTGGTGTGAACGCGGCTAAGGGGTACTAACGGACTAAACGGGAAAAGTACGGGGAAAAGTACTTCGGTGTGAACGTGCCTAATGTTTTTTTTGCTACAGCATTATTTGTATAATAGCAAGTACATGTTAAGTACACATGTGTAATACATCATTTTAAAACATGCTAATTAACTTTTATAAATGTTTGAAGTAACTGGAGTAGTCAGCTGCCTTTCTTCCCTCTCCAGATGTGAGCATTTTCGCACATTGCTTAATGAAACAGATGAGGATACGTTAGAAATTCACCAGTTTTCATACCTGGTGTACCGAGCCTTTCTGGAGTACCTCTACACAGACACTATTAACCTGCCACCAGAGGATGCCATTGGTAAGCACCCAGACATGGTCCTCAGTCTTTCTCCACTCTGACAGTCGGTGCAGAAACACACTCACCTGTGTGTGTTCTCCTGTGTGTGCAGGGCTGCTAGACCTGGCCACGTTCTACCGAGAGACGAGGCTGAAGAGGTTGTGCCAGGAAACCATCAAGAGAGGCATTTCTGAGGAGAACGCCGTCACTCTGCTCTCTGCCGCTGTCAAGTATGAGGCGCGGGTAAGCTCATAGCTCCTGACACACAGTCAAACAGCTTCGTGGTGGAGCCCCTCAAAGTAGCTAGTCAGTTATACTCCTCAGCAATGACCAGACAGCCCTCTTCATTTTTAGGACCTGGAGGAGTTCTGCTTCAAGTTTTGCGTCAACCACCTAACAGCTGTCACGCAGACCCAGGCCTTTGCGGACATGGACCACGACCTACTCAAGAACTTCATTAGCAAAGCCAGTTGCTACGGGGCCTTCAAAAACTGACTAGAAGGCCCCTGTTGTGATGGATTCGCTCCTGAGAGTCGACCCTAGAACAAAGTAAACACCAGGCTGCTCAGCACTTCAAAAGCCTTGTCGCTGGGGATTTTAACACTGGAGAGGCAAAGGGTTTAATGTTTCTCCCTCTAACCGATGCCTCTGTGTTACTGCTCTAAAGCCAGCCAAAACACAGTAGCTGCTTTGGGGCGTAAATAAAGGGCTTACACCACTCGGTCTGTCACAAGCAGTGGAATACAAAGATGTACCACAGTGGTCGTCTTTGTGTCACTGACAATAGGCTTGGTCAATTATGTGTGTGATTTGTTTTCATAAAGCTAATCCACAGACAGATGGGATCCCTCACAGTGACAACCAGCTCAGACAGGAAGCCTGGTAATGCTATTTACTAAATATAAACCATTGCAATAAAAGGGTTTGGCATTGAGGTGTAAGTACATTATTTTGTCACATCAGTTAGTCAAACAAATCAAAGTGTAAATGTTTCCGTAGCTATGACCCTTCACATCGTGCTGCTTTTCTTTGAAGCCTTGATTCTTAAACGTTCTGAATTTAATGAGGAAAGATACACATGTTTGACACTTTTTTTTCTAAACAACTTTAGTTCTCCATTTCTGTTCTCTTGCGTAAGTTAATGTTACATTTTGCCACGTTGTTTTATATTGTAGTTTTTCACCTTTGCCATCCAAACGTGTGGTTTCTGAGTGGTGTTTGTAATGACTAACATTTGCACAGTTGAAACAGTTTACAGACGGTCTGCAACTGTTATAAATAGGTCTAGACAGTTATGAGAGATAAGGACATCCTTCTGTTTACTTGTGTTCAGATTAACGCTCTCTGTGCAGCTGGAAACAGTGTCTGGCTTACAAAAGCATATTGATTCCTGTGTGATGCTACAAATTCATTGCAAATTGGTATGTTTACAAAAGTTTGCTTGTTAATTGCTTTCTTTTTCTTTTTTAAATTGTTTTTATGTTGGCATCAAACTCCTGAATCTTTTTACAAGTCATGGTCTATATCCCTTCTCTGGTAGAACCTTGTGGTGATAAAATAGTGCTGACTTTGTGTAAATGCCAACTGAATATGTTTAATATAGCTATATATAACTGCAAGGTTTGAAAATGTAGTAACTAGATGATTCCACATTCAATTTCTGCATCTGTCTTAATAGAACATAACCCAATGATTTTACTTTAACAAGCCAAGTATTGTATTTTTTTTAATGTTTTGATAATTACAAAAAATGCCTGTTTTCATTTTGTATGGAAAACTATATAAGCTGCTGACAGCAGCACTAATTGTAACATTTGATAAATTAAAATGTATTAAAACTAGTTACTAGATAATTTGATGTATGTGTTATTGCTGCGATTCGTGCTCTATGTTGTGCAGTAATGTACAGCCATCACATTCATGTTAACACAAAATATGGAATATATACTATATATATACTGAATATATGTTTGGCCAAATGTACAGTTACATACACATTAAAGAGGCTCTATTGTGCTATTTTGAGTTTTAACAATAGCAGTGTTAAACCGTGGGGGGGTAGTGTGTTGTATTTGAATATCTTTTCATACTGATGCGTTTCTTTGCTGAGAGCCTGTCGCTTACCTAACATACATGTTGCGGTTTTAACACTTGCCTCACTTTGCTATTCGACAAAATCTTAGGTTTATTTATATACCCTCAACTCTTATTTGCATTGTACACTTACTCCTACTCTAATCTCAAACCCTGTCCAGTGAGTGAAATGCAAGCAAAATAAACTTGAAACGAATTCATTTATATGACTGCAGCAACTCATCCTATTGCTACTGTTATGTGTTTTGTGCCGGATGCGGAGGGGATGATCGGAATATGTGTACGATGTAATACCATCTGACATCATGTTAGCACATTGAAATGTAACACACACAGCTTCAAAGTCTTCCTGTGAGAAGGGGAAGCTCCTGTTGTTCTACATGGAGGCCTGAGTATATCCTGAAGTGCAACATCAGTGTTGCATCATCCAGTTCTTCCAGATTTCACAAAAGCTGTCAGAAAGTACAAGGTGTGGTCAGAATAACGGGAACACCTTACAAATCATGGCAATCCAAATCATTTCTGTGTAAGAACAAAGATGTGTGTGTTCACAATATTTCGATTTGACTTAAATACAGTCTTGAAAAACACAATAAGCTTCATAGTGTGCCAAGCCCTGACAAACAGTATGTCTGTGCATATTGTGATGAAAACCAGATCAGCAGCTCGCAGACGATAATTCAGTTACTTTGTTCCATTGGCTTATTCTCTCTAAACAAATTAGGTTAAATTGATAAGCAGATGGCTTTTGAGATGTTGCCTCCTTTCCTTTTTAGAAGACTATTTATTGTGAAGTTCTATGGTGACTTTGGCTTTTTAGATCCCTACATTTAGCATAACAGTTGCCACACATTTCACTTCACCTTACTACATTTCTCAGAGAACATGGGGCCAGTGCAGAATTAGGCTGCCAGGCAAGTTCATATGATATTTTATGGATAAAAGCCTCAGACTAAACGTATGTACTCTGTCACACACAATTACTCAACAAAGCTGACACATGTTAAACAGTCTTTCATGGAAAATGAGGAAGTGCACACAGCTGCCAACGGCAACTGGCAACCCGCCACATGCAACCCCCGCCCCACACTGCGACAACATTTTAAAATGTGGGTTTGATCCCGGTAAGTTCTTTTGACTTACCTAAAAATAGCTGTGGTGAAAGCTCTCTTACTTCTTAAGGAAACAGAAGTGTAACATTGTAAACAAATCATGACAAGTACTTCTGCATTTGTGTAAGGTTGACAAGTATTTTCAGCAACATTAAAGTACCTTAAAATGGTAATGTCGTGAGTAAGAGCTTTCTGGACTGTTTTTTTGTAACGCTTGAAAAATATAAACCAATAGTGATCCGGCTTTGACGGGTGGTTTAGTCTGGGCTAAATATTAATCCGTAGCCTCTGTGTTCACAGGAAGTTGTTGGTTTGATATAAAAGCCCAACTTGTGTCTCCTGTGTAGTTGGTTAGTTCCCTTTTTGAGTTTAATGCTGCAGTATCTGTGAAACCTGCAAACAAACATCTCTGGCTTGTTTTTCCCTCAGAAATAACTTAAATATTCTGCATATCAATTCAAGCATATCGTGAAGCCTGTTTTACCCTGGAGACAAAATGATAGTCAATCAGCTCATTCAGGATGTAAGACATGTAAATGAATCCTGACGCAGGAAAATGAAAGCATCTGCATGTCTATTTCTGGTCAGTAAACTATCGCCAAATTCATATATAGGCCTACCAGGCTTTATCCAGAAAAACACAGCCAATTTCTTTAAATCCCAAACATGGTGTCCAGGCCAGTGGTGCGAGGAGACCAGTGCGTTAACTTGAGAATGTTGGTGTAAGTGCAAAACCTTTTCTTAAATGCAACCTTATTTGCTGAATCTAGGAAACAAATACTTTACAATTAGATACACAGCATCAACAATCACAAGCGACCTGATCACAAAATTACTTCAATATCTAGTCCTTGATTCAGAGATGGTGACTATTTGTTATTTAGTCATTAGCTGCTCAAATGTGTTCATCAGTTATGTATTGGTAGGCCTTCTGTTGTATACAGTGTTTACTGAGTCTTGTTGGGGCTGCGTTACAGACAGACAGACAGACAGACAAGAATGTTGACAATTTGTACCCTTGACAAGCTTTTAAGCCCCGGCCACACGAGGACGATAACGGTCGTATCTGCTACAGTTCTCTGAACTAGAGAATTCGAACGGCACTTATCATGGCTGCCACTGAGGGACTTCCGGGTCATTTCACTCCGTTAGGAAGGTTCCTAAACTAATGGACTATTCGACTTCAGCCCAGCAGATCTCTGAGCAGGAGAGGTGGGGCTAGAGCATTTCGTCTGCAGATCTACCCACCTAGGGACCCGTTATCGACACCGAACCGTCTATCTGATAGACTACAGCAGTAATTCATATTAGCCTACTGCTTTGGCACTAACGGTTGATAACCGTTTATGAAATTAAAACCAATTGAACTGTACTGAAATAATGGCAAGTTTTATAATTATCTTGGGCTCCTGCTGTGTTTTGAAAGCCTTTGTAAATTATCCATGCTATTTTCTATTTAGAACGAAGACTTCAGAATCATAAAATCCCTTAATGTGTGTATGCAATTGTGCTAAATTAAACTCTGGAATCAAGCAAATATTAATATGTTTGCATGACATTATTTATATTTTGCCATCATTTAATTATACGTTTAATACATTTAAGTCAAGCCAAGGTACATGGGATGGTAGCTAGTTAGTACTCTTACCTGTGATGCCTCCCCCAAACAGCATAATAACCGGACTGTATCATTAAAACTGCAAGTACCAGTTCTAGATCCTTGACTTTAGACAAACAATTCAAGAGACAAAATGTATTTAAAGACCAATCTTTATTTGAAGGTGCCTCTTAACCTGAGATATTAGTTATACAGTAATAGTATTGACAATCTAAAAAAACTGAGTAACTCAACTGTCAACTTTATATTTCTTATTGTCTAAAGCATTTATTATTTTCATTTTCCCCCTCTCATATTCAGTGTGGACGGATTGAGACAGCCTGGTGTCTAGAGAGCTGCAGAGACTTCAGGGAGAAACCTCCGTGTGATGGACGTCCTGTCTGTTGGTTTGGAGAGGACTGAGGGTCTTTCCTCAGCTAGGAGGACCAGGCCTGATGGAGGAGCCCATGCTGGGCATAGCTGATACCAGCTGCACAGGCCTAGTCTGTCACTTTATTTGACTAAATGGGTTTACTTATACATTTAATAGGTTTACACCTTCTGTCCATATGTGCTTTCTATTTAAAACATTTTTGATTAACTTTTGGTTCACATTTCAATAAATTGTATTTGTATTTGCACTCCTTTCGTCCATTATTCTTACTGAAAATGTTAGATTACACATTCACATCTGACTGAAGAATGGCCCCATTTATTTGTGACGTTGCAAACTCTGCAGTACAAGGCACAAGTGATGTGATGCTCATAAAGTGAGGCAAATAGAAATAATCAGCTGATGGAGTGTAGATGTGGAAATAGATGCATCCCATCAGCTGACTATGTTTTTCGCCACACTTTATAAGCCTGACTATAACCACCCCTTCTCTGAGGTGCAGGCAGCGTCACAAACAAATGATGGTCCTGGTAGACTACAAAAATATTCGGTGTACAGATCTTTGTTTTCACAATAAAAGTAGTTTCTTAGTGAACGTCCTGTAGGCTACTGGTCTTAAAATCTCATAACATCAGCTTTTAATGTTCCTCTTGGATGTTCTTCTTGACCCTCAGAGAAGGAGAACATGTTGTGTCTTTCAGGCATGTCCTTTCCTAACAAAAATGACAGGAAACATAAAACATATTATTGCAGAACAAGTGTGTTATTTATGAAAGTTGTGTGTTTAGGGGCTGTAGCATACTTGCAAACCCTCCCGATTTTCGCGGGAGACTCCCGATTTCACTGCCCTCTCACGGTTTCCTCCCGGGGTCATATTTCTCCCGCATTTCTCCCGATTTCTGACAAAATCAGATTTACTCAGGACTGTTTCCACTCGGACTTTAATACAGCTACACCATTGTTTGGTTTCCATGGTAGCGCGTCTCATTAGCAGCGCGTGCAACTGAAAGTCTGAGAGGGTGGGGAAAATAGTCACAGAAAACAGAACAAGAATTGACAACTCTGCTCACTCCTGCCCTTCACATATGCTCCATAAAGGATGGTGCTACAGGCCGCAAGGCAGTTCCCTTACAACTACAATAAGCATGTTAATGTTAATCCAGCTCCGGCGATCCACTAGCAGCACCCCTCCCCCGCGGTGGTTTTGAAATGCTCCCGATTTCTGAGGTCTCAAGGTTGGCAAGTATGGGCTGTAGATATAATTATTTTGTAATTGTAATGTTTTTTTTTTATTTCAACAGTGAGCTACAAAGACAATCAGATTATGAATGAACAGTATGAAGCTCATCAACATTGAAATATATTTTATTATCAAAATAATATTTAACTGTTACAAACGTAGTGCAACTGTAGAAGCTTGCTCTGTTGTCTCACTGAAAGAATAACTTTTACCACGTTTTTACAGACAATATTGAGAGACAAATAGTAGCAATTCTCTCTGTGTTAAATATCTTTGCCTTCAATACATTAGAAAGCTGACAGTCATATTGCTTGTTAACATCTAAATGTAACCTTTTGCATGGAAAAACCCCTCAACTTCACTGATGTGTAGGTGATCTAGTATTTAGTATTGTTTAATGGAATATATATCAGTGTATTCAAGTCAATATTTCATTTATTTAAACCAATATCTTTCTTGATTCTTTGTACAGTATGAAAAAAGAGTAGCCTATTTGTACCTGTGCTGAAGTTCACTGCTGTGAGGAGTCCAGTTCTGTCTCTCACTCTCTGGTCCAGCCTGTCTGCATCACCTGGACACCTTAAACAAACAGATATATATGTAAAGTACCATGTGTACAAACAATATAACTGATTCTCTTCTGTTGAACATGTTGGATTGTGTATTGTCCGAGTCAGGGTCCTTTTTATTTTATTGTAACTTTGGAAGTTGTGTTACCAATGCTTACTGTTTATTTGATTCCAATTTGGTAATGCAATTAATACAAACAACAAGGTTTGGGTTCGTTCTTCAGACTGTGACGTTCACGTGTAAGCTCAATAATGAACTCCAGCTCAACCAACCATATTGAAATATCTAAGTAATCATCTTGAAATATGACATTAATAATTGTAATATACACACATCTTATTGTGAGGTTGATTTCACATACACTACTTCGACGTTAGCTAAATAGAAAATAGCATAAACTCAACAAAGCTAGCGTTAGCTGGCTAACTGACCGATATTTTTGTATTTTATATTTTGCCGCTAAACTGCACGATATAAAACGGTGGTCTTCAAAGTGGATTTAATCCTCAATAATAATATTCAAAGTAATACTGGGCAAGTAATGGGCAAAACTTACCGTTGATTGACATGCCATGTCAGCGGACTGGTAGCGACACGAACCGTTAGCCCCGCACTGCCCGCAGTCATCAGGTTCGACCATGGGTTCGACGTGACTATGGCTGTGACTGTGTGTGACCAGTGTTGCGAACTCCATATAATAGTAAGGAAAGTAGCTATTAGCTGTCTGAACGTCGCCAGAAGTCGCTAAATTATTTAACAACTCTTTTTATTGGGTTCTTTTATTTGGGGTTAAGTACATTGTCAAAATAAGTGAGAAATGAATTTAACTTCTGTTAGACAGCCATATGCCATACATTTTTGCATACATTCACAGTACATATTTATTCAGTATGATAGCTGTCTAACAGAAGTTAAATCCATGGTCTGCGGGCGTCTTTGTCCCGCGAGATTTCAACGTCTCATGTAGGCGAGCCTCCAGAGCAAGTCGGACATCATGCAACGTACTAGGCTTGTTTGAGACACATTGCGGCTCGCCTCGAAAGTAGACGAGAGTAGCCGATCGCAGCCGGGGGAGGTGTCAAAAAGCTCGTCTTAAGTCGGACAGCTCGGACTCGGAGTCGGCTTGACTGGCTGGGTTTGCAATGGCGGAAATTGCGTTGGCGTTTTTCGTTGCAGATGAAGTGGGTGCAATAGAAATGCTCCTCCCTCTTAATGTTTGCAAAACTGATAGGTGGACAGGCTACAAATGATCAGTCCCTTCAGATCCGCACACATGAAGCTTAATGAGCATGAATTGAACAGACCTGCTGCTGTGTTAATTCTTTAGCTGCCACTTTAAGCTTTATGATGTGTACAACATGGATGTAATTTGATTTAATCTTGCCATTTTAAATGATGTATTCAATAAATAAGGTTAAACCATATCATTACATTACAATAGATTTTATTTTAATGATTTGGTTTAACTTAAAGAGAAACTTTATTGTTATTGCACATATTACAGGTACTGAGACAACGAAATGCAGTTTAGCTTCTAACCAGGTGCAACAAGCAGTGAAGTGGAAAGTAATGTACACAATCTACAGAATAACATATAGAATGAATTGAATGATGAATAAACAGTGGGGTATGAATACACTAGATATCAGCCTGTGAGCAGTATGAACAGTGTGTATGAATATGCTAAGATATATAAAGTATGAAAACGGTAAGCAGTATAGTATAAAATATATAGATATTAATTTCATGATGATAAACATTGTGGAACAATGATGAAAAATGGGAATGGATGTGGCGACGTAAAACTGACACAAAACAACAACAAACTTTTGCCAGCCAATTGGAGAGTTTCATCAGCAGCACGTGGTAAACACCACCAATGAGCGCTCAGCTCGAGATACCAGCGAGCCGTTTCCCATCAAGCATTTCGCTTCCGCAGCTCGTGGAGAGCAACTGCGCCAACTCGCCTCGCCTCGCTCTCAAGGCTGCGGGCGTCTTTGTCCCGCGAGATTTCAAAGTCTCATGTGGGCGAGCCTCCAGAGCAAGTCGGACAAAATGACTAACCATCATGCAACGCACTAGCAAGACGTTGATCGCAACTGCGCAGGTCTGCGCAGGTCTTGCTTGTCTCAAACAAGCCTATTAGCAAGACGTTGATCGCAATTGCGCAGGTCTGCGTTGGTCTCGCTTGTCTCAAACAAGCCTATCAGCTGCTGGGCTCTCAGAAGAGGGGGAGGAAAAGAGGGGCTCCGTTTTTTATTCTTATATTATTATATAGAGTAGGGTGATCAGACGTCCCCATTTTCCGGGGACAGTCCCTGTTTGTATTGCCCTGTCCCCGGTTGAAACTGTCCCCGGAGATGTCCCCGTTTTTTAATATACGTTAAAAACACATAGCAACGTGAAATAAAACGTTTCATGTCAGTAAAAACTGGGTAAACACTACAGACTGTGGTCAAGCCAGCCCCCACTTCAGAAAAAACAGTCAAGCCAGCCTGCACGTTGTATTGCGGTGCGCGAATATCCTATGCATTACGGTAGAGGCCTGTAAAAACTGCCTTCAAAATAAAAGCGTTTACTCGGTCAATAACAAATATAACTAAAAAACACACCAAACATATTCATATATACTGGAGCTTGAATTAAGAAATATGTACTATATAGTGTGATCAATAATAATTTAAAACATACTACGTATAACTACCACATTATAACTGAGTGAATGTAAAATGTACAGTTGTGAAGACATATCTGACATTTCCACTGGGTGACTAATTTCAATTGATGTTGACACCATCTCACAACACTCCTAAAATAACATTACTTTCTGAAGCACAATTTAAAATGTATGCTGTTTAAAATCTCAAATTAGATCTATTGTCCATCTATATTTTGATTATTATTTAATGGAAACTGTCCATAATCAAAGAGTCATTCGAAGTCAAATACTTATTTCACTCCAGGGTGCAGGAGACCCCATCTAGTCAATCAGAGAAAATCAGGACAATCTGATGTAGAGTTTCAAAATAAAATACTTTTGAAATCTCATATGGGCTATCGTCCTTCTGTTTTTATACAACAATAAATAAAAAACTGTCAAATTATCAAAGACTTATTTCACTCCAGGGTGATAGCAGGACACCCCATCTAGTCACTCAGAGAGAATCAGGACAATCTGATGTAGAGTTTCAAAATAAAATACCTTTGAAGTCTCATATATGAGCTATCATCCCTCTATTTTTAGATAAGAATAAAACAAAAACTATCCAGTATCAAAGACTTATTTCACTTCAGGGTGATAGCAGGACAGCCCATCTAATCACTCAGAGAGAATCAGGACAATCTGATGTACAGTTTCAAAATTAAAGACCTTTGAAGTCTCATATATGAGCTATCGTCCTTCTGTTTGTATCCAACAGTTAAAATGTTCGAATTACATTGAAGCAGAATTGTCCCCCTTTTTTCTTTAACAGTGAAGAAAAATTGACATGTTAATGAGATTTTGACCGCAAAACTAAAAATGTCCCCGGTTTTAATTTGGAAAATCTGGTCACCTTAATATAGAGTCGTTATTTATTTGTTTTAAAACTCAATAAATAACAACGAAGACCTTTGACCTGCACTTTTCTAATTTTGTCCAGAAGATTTAAACTTTAACGGACATGTTGACCGTCGAAAATAAATTGAACTGAAACTTTGCTGCACGGTCCCCTCGTCCCTTGGAAGAGGCGGAGAGGTGGGTGTTTTTAATCTGCTGGTGGACTACCGGAGAGATTTACAGCAGGAGCAAACGCTTGCCCCGAGGAGGGAGAAAAAGAGCCAGAGCGTCCACAGCGGAGAATAAACAGAAGGGCAACCATGGCAACCATGCGCAGGAAGTCTTCTTCGCTGCTTTTGTGGTAGGAGTACAGCGCCTCTTACAGGCCTGGCATATGTACTACAGGGTCTCCAGCGCTTTCGAGCGGTCTCGTTTGAACGGACACGTTTCTGGTGCCTGTTGCGCGTGGACGGAAGCCTTTTTTGATAACAATTGCGGTCTGTTAGCGTTATCGTCCTCGTGTGGCAGGGGTCTAAAACTACTATACCTAAAGTGAGTCGTTGCAGTGGGGGAGGGTGAAGTATTTGTGGGTGGGTGGGGAGAGTATTTGTTTTACAAAGCTTGATGTTGATAAGGAGGTGTGGTCGAGCACAGCCTTTCAAAGACCTGCAGCATGACTCATGTTAATGTCAGGTCTCCGATATAGTTTTTATTTTGTCTCGGTTTGAAATTTTTTGTAAAACTAAACACACTTTTCCCAAAACAAAAGATAAAGACGCGATGATAAGGCAGAACTCACACCACATGTGCAAAGCTCAGATCAGTTATGGAAATGTTTCTGCAATGTATTACAATCTGGGGCATAACAACAAAGCTTCACTGATACAATAATATCTTCCCTTTTGTGCCTTCTCTGACATTTCTTTTATTTGCCTTAAAGATTGTTTTCTTTCTGGTGACACCATTTTCTTATAAAAAGATGTGTGAGTTGTGAGAGCTGTTAGGACCCTGGTTTCTACACTTACTTTGTTGCTCTGGTAACCTTGACACACTTTCACTCTGTGGTTTTGGTATGAATTGTAGTTCTGTCGGGTTTTGCTGGTGGTTTTGCTTTTCGTTTATTTATTTATTGGCGCCAGCACAACATTTTTGCCAACCGTTTCCAAGGTGAACATGAGTGAACCAGCCAAAAGTGGCACTAAAGCTCTGTGTTGTCCGTCGTTGAATGTAGTAGTTTCTGCCAAGTTAGATATTTTTTCAGAAGTTTTCATGTTGCAGAGTTGATAACAGTGAGTGCCCCGAGTCCAAGCACAGGATTTTAGTCTTAAACAGGTCATCTTTAAACGTAATGACATTTCAAATGATACACCAACCCAACACACTCTCACTCCCTAAGCGTCCAATAGCGACGTTTGGTCAGTGTCCGTGGCGTCCAATTGTGACGCTCCTAGGCTCCTTCAGCGTCATAAAGGGACGCAAATAGCTTTCAACTGATTGCAATGTATTCCCATCTGCGTCGGGATTTGACGCTCATGGAAGCACGGCATTCGTTTGTGTCGGCTGCCCTTAAAGGCAATGTGAGCGTCCATTCCCATTGGATAACGGAGAATTGTACACCCGGAAGTAAGTATTCCTCTTACTGTCGATTGATTTTACAGAGATATCTGCACTACTCATCGACTAAAAAACACCAGATTATCCTTGTTAATTACACAACTTTGATTGGTTTAAATTGTGTGCAATGCTTTTGTATTTTTCCCCTTCGATTCGGAGAAACAAATGTTTTTTCTGAGTAAAGGATGGCAGAAGACACTACACTACCCAGAAGCCCCAGCTATCGTTTGGACTACACCATGTGCTCTGTTTGACAAACCCCGTTTTTTTCACCATTCATTCCATGGCTGGCGTCTATGTCACATGATCTTCACATTTCTCCCTGCAGAAAAAGAAAACATGGCCGAACTTCGTTTTATTCTCGGTGGAAAATGCCTATTTTAAAGTTAGTTTGGCCATTAAAATGCGTTTTGATGTCATTTGATGCGAGAAATATGAGTTGTTATTTCAGATTATGTGTGCAGTGGATGTACATGATCTTTAGTTTGCTAGTTATTACGAAGAT
Source organism: Pseudochaenichthys georgianus (assembly GCF_902827115.2). Classification (NCBI taxonomy): domain Eukaryota; kingdom Metazoa; phylum Chordata; class Actinopteri; order Perciformes; family Channichthyidae; genus Pseudochaenichthys; species Pseudochaenichthys georgianus. Next base: position 15,257,689 of record NC_047515.1, read on the forward strand.
TACTTCAGGAAATCGCAACGTTTTCATTGTTACCAAGGTGGTTGCTAGGGACGCTGCTATCGATATTATTTCTGTTATGTTGTGTAACTGTTTAATGGTGTTATCTTTATTGCTACCCCCTTCCCCATCAATGTATAGTGTTGGTCCACAGCCTAAACATATTAGTTTAACAAAATCCGCATCTAAAGATAGCCTATGTTATTTCCCCCTGTGCAATTCCAGTCTCACATCTCACAGCACATCGTCATTAACAAATACCGGAAACAGACCGAAAACATTTAAAAAAAAATAATAATAATACTTTATTCCGAGTTTGCTTGCTTTTCTCTTTGAAAGTCATCACATAACGGCATTGTAATACACGGTTCGGCTGCATTAAATATTACATATCTGCCGTAGTTCTGTATTTATAGAGCCCTGATGAGAAGACCTCTAGACAAACATGAGGAAATGAAAACGTGACGTGGATCATAAATATATCAGCCATTAAACAACATCTTACATTTCTTTTCACACAATACCTCTCCTTGCAGTATCAACACTAATTCGGCTCACTTTTATATTTGATCCAATTGGTAGATAGGCTGTATTTACACAATAAAGGTGCACAGCTGATATAAAGGGACACCTGGTGGTTAAAGCATGTTATTGAATTTAATTATTTTTATTATTAGATATTAATACAATCCCTATAAAGTATATTCATTACTCGTTATTCTCTACTAATAGTTAATTACTGTAAATACTGTATATAATGACTATTTTGCACATCCCTTTCAAGATTTCAAGATTTTCTAAGGTTTATTGACATATCATATAGGCCTACACAACTGTGGTGTAGTTCTGCACTGAATGAAAAACTTGGGTCGCAGGTTCCTCAACAGTGCATTACAAGACATCTATCAATATTTGTGCATACCTCCAGCAATGTTAACTATGTTGAAGCACTTATTTTAACTGATATTATACATAATGTATTATACTCTTTTAAGATGTATGTAGATATTTCATCTCCGGCCTTGTCAGGTATTGAACAATAAATAAATAAAGAACACAGAATTGTTGAATATAAAACACAGAATGTGTGTGATTATACTAAATGATTTTCAAATAAACACAACTGCATATTTAACTGTTACACATGCTGATGTAATGCAAATGTTCCAACTTGGGATCAAAGTATAAAGTATATCTTATCTTAAGCCGATCGATGGCTACTGCCATATTTGCAAAATGTGCCTCTGAACCTTGACAAGTGCATGTTTCAGGCTTATCAATTAATGTAATGTAATGTAATGTTATCACAGGGGTCACAAACATAAGACCAGCTGTTAGATAAAGCTCTTCTGACCTTAGCTGGCATGTGGGTATATATATATTAATACTGCCCATAATGGGCACAAGCAATGTTCACCCATTTATTAATTATATGTTTTAAATGTGAGTGTTTCCTGTCCCCTAAACCTCCAGGGATGTACACAGTTTAATAATGGCAACTTCTTATTATGGGAAATACGAAAACGTCTTTTAAAACTACAACTCCCAGTAGAGACGTGCCATAGAGAACATGTTGCGAAACAGAATAGCCAGCATGTGTAGTTCTGGGGACGGGGTGGGGGAGGGGGGACGCGGTGGACCCGTTCAAATCCAGTTTTGGACAGTCTGCCGTGGTTCCATCCCATTTCAATTGCTGTTCGAGAATCGGCTTAACCCTCGGAGCACACTCTCCAATCACAGAGCTTGAGGACTATCACGGGGTTTGTCAAACAGAGCACATGGTGTAGTCCAGGGCTATTCAATTACACATTCAATTGGGCCAGATTTTATAACTACAAAATTCAGCTGGGCCAGACATTCAGCGGCCTGTAAAAAGCGGGTAATGACACATTTTAAACCAACACATATTACTGCGATGAAAAACATGCCATTTGTATTCATTGTTCATCTAACAAAAGTGCATAAAAACACAACAAATTAGCATTAATTTAACAGAATCTGAGGCATCTCAAAGTGCATAAAAAAAAAAGTGCACAGTTGTAGCATTACATGTGTTCGCTTTAGAAGTAAAATATTCAGATAATTTTTTTCGACCCAGACACATTACAAAGTGCATTTAAATACAAAAATAACTGTCAAACCCTTCAGTGCACAAACCCATAACAAGGGATAAGGGTAACTAACATGAATGAATACTACACTACACGTCTACTATGGTAAACTAGGTGCTTACTATCACCGCATGTGTGATCATGTGTCATCGCTAACTTTCTCAATGGGAGAAGTGACATTTTTAGTTTTGAACAAGAGCAGTGATGTTTGGCTCATAGGATGTCAATGCAATCCTAAGACATTGGTGAAGAGTGCTGTCAGTCAGGGAGCAGCGAGTGCTACTTTTGATTGAGTTCATGTGTGAAAAGCTTGACTCACATTTGTATGTTGATCCAAACATACTGAGCACACAGATCGCTACTTTCTGAACGAAGGGAACTGCTGTTTGTTGACATCACTCCAAAACTTCGCTGGCCCGTTAGTGCGCTGCGCTTGGGGCATCCGGTTACGGATGAATGCATGTCAATAAGTTTCAGTGTACATTTCCCCTCGTCGATGGAGGGGACCACTTCCTTTGCTCTGGTGGATACGCCCCCCTCCATTGCAACAGTGAAGGGGTCTCTGACAAAGCCCATCACCTCTGTGGGCAGAGCAAGTCCATCCAATTGACCAAAGTTCTCTTTCAACCTCGCAATGAAATCTGTCATCACATCCGTGATTTGTGCCGGGGATGTGATGTGTTTGTGGAGCGTCGGAAAATGCAGCATCCGACCCGTACTCAAGTCGGTCGCGAAAAGGTCCAGCTTGACTTGGGCAATGACTCGCGCATCTGCTCCACAAGATCAATGACCGTTTTGTCTTTGTTTACACTTCAGAGTTGAGAGAGACATGTTTTAGAGTTGCTATCATAGGACCACCGTTACTAGCACCACTAGATGCACTTTCAAAAAACGTGCTGCGTTGTGGTTTGGTGGTTTCTAGCAACGCGGAGTGTTGCGTTCATGGTCTGTACTAGTGTAGGAATTTGGGCACGAGAGGCTGGGCCACTCGGGAGTTGGTTCTGGGCCGCATCTGGCCCGCGGGCCGCCATTTGAATAGGCCTGTAGTCCAAACGATAGCTGGGGATTCTGGGTAGTGTAGTGTCTTCTGCCATCCTTTACTCAGAACTAATATTTGTTTCTCCGAATCGAAGGGGAAAAATACAAAAGCATTGCACACAATTTAAGCCAATCAATGTTGTGTAATTAACAAGGATAATCTGGTGTTTTTTAGTCGATGAGTAGTGCAGATATCACTGTAAAATCAATCGACAGTAAGAGGAATACTTACATCCGGGTGTACAATTCTCCGTTATCCAATGGGAATGGACGCTCACATTACCTTTAAGGGCAGCCGACACAAACGACTGCCGTGCTTCCATGAGCGTCAAATCCCGACGCAGATGGGAATACATTGCAATCAGTTGAAAGCTATTTGCGTCCCTTTATGACGCTGAAGGAGCCTAGGAGCGTCACAATTGGACGCCACGGACACTGACCAAACGTCGCTATTGGACGCTTAGAGAGTGAGAGTGTGTTGACCAACCACATATTACTTAGCTAATAGAAATATTGTCGTTATTTACTCTTTGATATATGCCGTGCTGCTTTCATTGATTTTTTTCCCCATGCTGTTGTCAAACAAAAACAGAACGTATTTGCATGGCCATTATAGTGAAATGTACTCACTACTTGTTTTCTATACACATTTTTTTAGGAAATACTTTCCTTCCTTTTTTTGCTGAGATTTAGATCTGCAAAATGTACACGCAATGTCTGTAGAGTAAATATGATGCTATTGATTGCAGTAAGCTTAACTTAGCACTATAGCTGCATACACAACATAATTATTGTGGGTAATAACAAAGGTGTAACCCAGTGTTATTCATTAATTTATTTTTAGCTTATTGTAACTTAAAGGTCTGGTTTATGGCACATTTATCCAGCTGTATGATTTTCATATACAGTATGACTTATAATCTAGTTTCAGAGGTTTGCATCTTGAACGAGATAAGACTTTTCTATTTTGGGTTTTAAGTGTGTATCAATTTAGAAGAAACATTATGTAAGTCTGTTAAATCCTTAATGTTTCATTTCATTTCAAACCTTTATTTACCCAGGTGTATCCCATTGAGATCATTGATCTCTTTTTCAAGGGAGACCTGCTCAAGTAGGTTCCACATGAAACATAAAAACATAAACAGAACAACAAAAAGGACATCTTACAGCATCATTACAGGGATTACAATTTTTACAATAACTATCCACATGAGCAGGTACCAACAGCTTCCGATTGAGTAGCATGTAGAGTTTGAAGTCATCATCAACACAGTAAATCGTGACTGACGTAACTTCTGATGCCCGCTGATGATCATTACACAGCAATATAACCTGACCATCTTTCTCATGTTTCTCTTCTGTTTGAAAGGCCTCAGTCTTGGCCTTGGGGTAGCCAGACAGTTTCCTGGCATTGTGAGAAATGTAACAGCCCAGGGATTTCAGGCACATGTTTTTGTTTAGCGACCACATACTTGCATGTGAAGAGATTGTTTTTATGTGCTAGATGGAACTATTTTGCCAGGGAAAGACAATAGTGCAGGTTTTTTCTATTTTTCTTGTACATTTCACTAGCCTTGATGGTGTTTATTTTGCAGTGGACTGACAAAGAGAGGCACAGTGGCCGTAAAACACCCACTGTCTCTTTGATTCTCTGTGAGAATTTCCTTCATTTCTTTGGCTATTGCTGGTAATTGCAGAGAAGAGGTAAGCCTATGTCTAAAGAAATCTCATTTGAAATAGAACTGTACCAGATATTTCCATACAACTACTGGTTAGTGTTCAATAGCACCCTAGACAATTCAGTAATGGTATATTTTTTAGGGATTACTGTTTTTCTGATAAATGAGAGAAAAGTGATGGAGTCCTATGTTCCTATCACCAAAAGTACACTTTCCGTCTAAACTAAAGCTAAGTTTACAGGACTATAATTCAGTATTTTTTTAGTTAAGTAATTGTCTGACTATTTGGTGATGTAGGACAGCCACCTGGTTCATACCTCAGCAAATCTGAAGAGGAAAAGAGTTGTCATTCTCAAGTTATGGGCTTTTTTGTCACCTTTCCCACATTCGGCCTGGTCTAATTTGGCTCTTTTTCAGGGATTGGGGTAGTTCTAAAGAAAAACCAACATTTTTTTCCCCCCCCCAAAATAAAATTTGACAACAATCAATTTCATTAATGGGAGACCCTAAAGATAAGAAAAATTATTGTTGTCATTTGTTCTACCTCGGGTAGGGGTATCTCCAAATCTGAGGGCCCTTCCTGCTAAGACTAAGTCTGTGAAGTCAAATTGTTGGATTAGTTTCACATTACCGTGCTAAAACAGAAATGTTTGTATCACTGGAGTCAGTTCAAAATGTGAACATGTTATTGAGACCAATTCAAAAAGAGAAGCTGAACAAGTTATCTTATCTTTGCAGGATTTTATACAGAGAAATACACTTTTTTTTGCTCTGCCTGGAAACCTTTCGTTTACAGACAGGAAACCCAAGCAGGTAGTACACTTCCTATTTGACACAGTTACAGTCACCCAACAGAAATACACTCAAACAGTTTACAGTATTCATCTCACACTGACGATCAAGACACTGAAAGCGCTTTCAAGTTATCTGAGACTAATTATTTATAAACTTCACATTCCTCCCTGCTAAGCTACTTCACACACAACAAAGGCCTCAATGTTTTTACTGACTGCCAAGAGGGGACTTTGCTTTTCCACGGAGCGCTGAAAGCTGTGGGCATGGAGTGACAAGGAGCAGCTAAAAAAGCATTTGAATAGAAAAAGCTTTCTGTTAAGTCTCATTTCCTTGCCAAATAAAACTGTTCTTCTTTAGAGGAGCTGCTGCCTACACAGGCTGTCAGAAATAACAAGGAGACATTTCAATTTATGTGACTCATACCGCAGGCACTTATAGGGTTTTAGTGAACTCCTCAGGAACATTTGCCCTCCTGTCTATTAATAGCTTGACCGAGGAAGAAAAATCCAAACCACAGTCAAAAAACAATATTATCTAGAATGTTTAGATGTTTTTCTTGTCATGGTATGCAGTGGTATAAGAAGTTTTTAGGCTTTATGTATGTGAAAGTACAGATCCTGCTATCAAGGTTTAACCTAAGGGACAATACATACATTCATTTACATGTCTTACATCCTGATCATACAAAAATAAAAGAATGTCTCCTGTGAGTTTTATATTAATACCAAGTATAATAGTATTGGCCTTTGATCACATATACATAAATAAATATGTTTTATCACCACCGATGATTTCACTTTTTCTCTCTCTCTGCTCTAGTCAGAATAGCCCAGCAGCATTAAGTATTTTGCCATGCATTACTAAGTGTTTATATAAGAATTACAGTATTCCAGCTTATCATGAGCATGTTTTATAAACCTGTGATGAATTCCCAATGCAGAGTTGTTTTGGTTGATTCCCACTTAAACCAGAGCAGACAAAGGGGTAGGAGGAGTTAGATGGGAGGCAGTAGGAGGAGTAACCACAGCTGCTCTCTCTTCCAAAGTACAAAACCTGCCTGTGATACCGGCACAAAGAGAAGTAGAGCTCTGTCTGAGGGTAATGCGTGCTGAGCGAAAGCTTGTTAGCCTGTCAGAGAGAGAGAGAGAAGTAGACACTGAGTGAGTCAGTCAGTTAGGAAAAGAAGTAGAGATAGAATGGGGGGGGGGGACAGGAAACAGACCCTGAGGACAAACAGTGAAACACTCACATTGTGACACACTCACATTGTGACACACAGACGAGAGCAGGAGCTCCACTCAAGCTCCAGTCAGTGCTCCTGAGAATAAGCCTGGTGGCTTGTGGGAAGGACCTTTTTAAAAGATGGACAGCTAATGACAACTTTGCTGCTTTTGGAACTGAAAATCACAGGAGTGAGTTTGACAAAGAGGAAGGATTTCTGCCGACGTCTTTCCTTCTCTAACAGACCTGGACTTCATTCATTTTGTGGACTCAGCAGCTTGTGATTAAGGACTTCTTGAGTGAAAAGGGGACATATTTGTGTGACTGATTTATCTGAGTAAGTAAAGCTCAGCCTAACTTGCTGGGTGCAGCCTGGTGGAGAGACAACACAGGGGGAGGGGAGGACAATCCAGCCTGAATCTCTCTCCTCTGGGAGGGGTCTTTTCAATATGAGGTTACCCTCGAGATAACTACATCAAGACAAGTAACGGGATCATACTGAACATGTGCTGCAGTCCTCGCTTACATGGACAGTTGTGTTGGCAAGAAACCTGTGTACCAATGGCCTGAAATATCAGCTGTGTCTTTCCATGTCTTCCATTCATGGTGAATTCATTGTGCAGGGAAGCCCTTTCATTATATAGCTATTACATCATCGGTCATCCCTCCACTCTTTGTCTCTCAGAATGTACAACAATACCCTCCCAACTGGCAATGTCACCCAGACATGGGCGGAAAACAGCTCCACAGACATCTCTCCCTGCCATAAGAACGATGGATTTAAGTACCCGTTGTACAGCACCATCTTCAGCATTGTGTTCGTGGTGGGACTGATCACCAATGTTGTGGCCATTTATATATTCACCTGCTCTCTGAAGCTGAGGAACGAGACCACGACCTACATGATGAACTTGGTAGTGTCTGACCTGCTGTTTGTCTGCACACTGCCCCTCAGGGTCTTCTACTTCATCAACATGAACTGGCCTTTTGGAAGCATGCTCTGCAAGGTCTCCGTCTCGCTCTTCTACACCAACATGTATGGCAGCATGCTCTTTCTCACCTGCATCAGCGTGGATCGCTTTCTAGCCATCGTGCACCCTTTTCGCTCAAGGGCGCTGAGGACCAAGCGCAACGCTAAGATAGTGTGTGTTGCTGTTTGGGTGTTGGTGCTGTCAGGAAGTCTCCCCACAGGGTTCATGTTGGAGTCCACCTCGCGTGAGAACAACAATAATAACGCCACTTTCTGCTTTGAGAACTTCTCCTCCAAGCAGTGGAAATCGCACCTGTCCAAAGTGGTGATCTTCATAGAGTTGGTGGGCTTCATGATCCCGCTTCTACTCAACGTGTGCTGTTCCATCATGGTGCTGCACACCCTGCGGCGGCCCCAAAGCATCAGTCATGGGGGCAAGCTGAACAAAACAAAGATCCTGCGCATGATAATTGTGCACCTCTGTATTTTTTGTTTTTGCTTCATCCCCTACAATGTGAACTTGGTTTTCTATGCTCTGGTCCGCACTAAAACTTTAGAAGGCTGCTTTGTGGAGTCGGTTGTCCGAACCATCTACCCAATAGCCCTCTGCATTGCTGTGTCCAACTGCTGCTTCGACCCCATTGTTTACTATTTCACCTCGGAGACCATCCAGAACTCCATGAAGAGGAAGTCTCAGGTTGGCCGTTCGTATGATGTCAAGTTCTCGGAGGCCCTGCAGTCAGAAACCAACACGAACCTGCAGTGTAGCCTGAGGAATCTCAAAGCGAAAGTATTTCACAATGAGTCTTCGGTGTGATGGCGGTTTGCTATACTCAGCTTGAAAGGTGTTTGAATCCATCCGTTGAAAAACAAACCTCCTTGACACAATGGGAATGGATTTTTTGGGAGTGCTTTATGAAGCACCTGCCAAAGCCTTCATCTCAGGGCAATTGTTTGGACTTGTCATTGACAGCCCCTGCTCTGCTGTATTACAGCTTCATGGCCCATCTGTGGAATTCTAATTGACTAATTTCCCTTTCCTGGGGAATATTTTGTATTTGTGTCAAGCACAATTACTCTGCAAGTGACCTGGAGGGCAATGTGATCACTGCAAAAAAGGACACATTTGATTTTGAATGCTTCATGTGCCTGTATATTTGTACATTTCCGTGGTAAGTTTTGGTGATAACTCGAGTTGTAACTATTAAATAACATAAATGTATATCAAGCTATAGAATGTACAGGACTTCTTTTTTAATTGTGAATTCCAAATAGGTCAGAGAAGTGCCTTTTTGTTGTCGCGGCACCATTTCATTGTAGACTTTATGCCTTTATTGACCTTAAAATGCACTGACACAGAATTTCACATACTGCACTCGTGCCACAGTAATGAATAAAAGACATGTACTGTTTAAAATGGTTGCACTGTTTGTCATTCAATTGTAGAATGCTTTAAATGTTAAACTTGAACATAAGAGACAAAAACTAGAGGTAAAGAAATGGAAGTGAAGTCTGATGGACCCAATGGGGAGTGCCAGTTTCCTGTGTGGTAACCAGTGTTTAGAGGAAGAGGAGAGCAAGTCTTTATTAATGGCAACTAACAAAAACAGACTTTTGGGGAAACATTAGCTAAATATTTGGGGATGTGATCCACCAGTTTGAAAAACAGCATCATTTGACTGTAGGCCATAAAACATAGTGAGCAGATGAGTTAGTTGGAGTGAGAGTAGTTTAGTATCTTTTTTGTTGAACTTAACTTTGATATGAATTCCATTTTATCGTCCGGTAACATTTTGTTTTGCTCCTCCACAAGGACATAGTGTTTTTAACAACGTCACTGACAAGGCTGGTCCTTTAGTGAAAAGAGAATTATTAAATTGCTCACAGCCTTATGTGTATAGAAATAGCCAATTGTAATTGAAAAAAACCAACATCATTTACAAATGTATGAAATATTTGTCCAGCTGTGGACAAGTTCACAAGTGGTATAGCATCAGCGAGGAGTCAACGCAGCATGAGAGTGAATAACAGAAAGCACATGGTGCTTTAACTTTATTGACATAGCCTGAAGGTCAGTCAGCGGCACTTTATTCATACCGCACCTATAACTCTGGCTCTGTGAGCGAGTCAAAGATGTTGTGCTGTTGTGAAAATAAATAATAATTTATCATTGTAATCTGAGGCATTCACGTCATCTGGATGAGATGCACTGGAGTAGCATCCTCATAATAGTAGCTGCGACTTGGCCACAAGCTTATTGAGCATCATTAACTAGGACTCCTCAGACGTCATTGTTATAATCACTATGTTTAACTAGGTTTAACTGCATGAATGAGTAGGGTGGTGTGTATTCAGCACATACAACCACTATCAAGGTTGTTATCATCTGGGTCAAAGGTCAGGACTCAGACGGACAGGAACAAACAGGAAGTCACAGTTCAAATTCAGTTAAGATATGTTAATACCTTGATCACTAAACTAAAAAAAGGAAGCAGCACAAATGCAGTTTTCTCTGAATATCTCTGCATCTTCTCGGACAATGAACCTTCTTCATAAACAATGGTTGATGAAACTCAATATTAATTGTTTACATTTAACAAAGCCTGTGATGACTAATATTAAGGACATGCAGTTCTGTATACAGTAAAGTCTTACGGTTGTATAAGTTCTCAGTATCAGAGATGGGACCCCTCATGTGAGCCCAGCAGGCTCCTCTGCATACACAACAGTTATCTAATCAGCCTGACCTCTCCTTCTCAGCGGGCTGCAGGGTGAGAAAACACAGACGCACACTGCTTGTCATCACACAACACTCTGTTCTGCTTCGCTCGGGTAATTTCAGATGGGAGTCTGCATCAAGGTCTTTTTGTACAGTACAAGATAGGCCGAGGATCTCAGAGATTTTATTTTAGGATTGATATGTCGAAAATCTTCACAATTGCATACAGTTATAGTTTTAAGATGATCACATTCAAAGAAGGGTTGTCATGCAAACCTTATTTGCAGCCCACAAAATGACAATTTGTATATCAATTACTGGCCCTGTAGAAATCGTGAAGATAACTTTGCCTTGCCTGCCTTCATGTTGAACAAAAAATCAGAGAAAAGTCTTGAACAATTGTAGTAAATGTTAGGGAAATGGTCATTTTCTTGGGTGAAATATTCCTGTAGTAAAATGTTAACACACATGGAGACGAAGCCAGCTGTCTCTATGAAGTATTCTTTATAATAATAATATTAATAATAATATGTTGCGTAGTCATTTCAATTACATTTGTCATGTAATGTTTGATGGATCAGCCTTTAGGGATGCATCATATAAATAATACATGTTTAAGTAAATGTCACACAACAAAAACAATGTGACGTTTGTGGGGTCATCAGTCAGTGCCATCCTCCAGGCCTGAGTGAAGACACAAACAAGTCTGGATCCAGACTTTAACTTATAGCTTCATGTTCCTATTCCCCTGTGGTAAACCCAGCATGTTTTCTCCAATGAACCTCCTAATGGCTGCTTTGAAGTTCTGTCAGACCCAACTGACTGGAGATCCTCGGGTGTGATGAGAACTCGTGTCAGGAGTAATTTCTGCGGGGGCATTAAAGGGGACCTCTGTGTGTGTGCTTTTTCAGGGGAGATGAGCTGGGTAGGGGGTGAGGTCCTCGTCCTCAGATTCACTCCACAGCTCAGGATCACATGACAAGGGAAGTGCCTGTCCCACTAATAAAAGATCTGTGGGGGGAAGGGGGTCTCAGGATAATCCACCATTTCTCCTGCATGGCTCACAGGATACATTTAGGAGGAAATGGCTGCTAATCACCTGATAATAACAGCGCCCATTTAAACATTTTCAACATTTTCCCACACTTACACTGGAATCACAATCACATTCAACATCTCTGGTATGTATTATCCCACCTTGCTTTTAGGGGTAAACAGGTATTATTATCGCTCAGTAAAAAGTTTGTTGCTCTCTGGGGGGGGGGGGGGGGGGGGGGCAGATTACTTGCTTGCATGACAACTTTCCAGACTGGGAGAGAGAAGGCAATAAAAACACACAATGCGGGAGACAGAAAATTGCATTAAATTACCATTTGTCAGGATGCGGTTTGACAAAAAAAGACGGTTGTTGTGCTAGCACACAACCTCACTCATTGTAAAATCAGAGGCAGCACTGAACTAATAACCAGTCTGTCTACGAGGAGGGAGGTAGGCTAAATAACTGCACACACCAGTAATCCTCCCTAACTCCCCGTCGCCTGGAACCATAAACAGCCCTCATCAATCCCTGGAGGAGTTATTTGACCAGATCAGCTCCTGGTTGCATAACATCTTAGGAATGAAACAGAAAGCATAAACAAAATGTCGATAAAACACTCCCTTCATCTGGGTGCCCTGGTATTTACCCAAAACATGTACGCAGCATGCAAGTGTTCAGCCTGTTATGAACAGGGAAGCTCATGCTGCTCTCTTATATATTTCAGCAATGCAGCCAGGAAATTCAATTGGGACATTTCAACCACTTTGGCAAAGAATGTATGAACAATACTGGTAATTAATCTTATCTTTATCGACCGGATGAGTCTTCACCTTTAGGCAAAAACTCAGAACTTGTTTGAGCCTGGAAAAGGGTGGTTGCCGTGCGTGACATAACAATAGGAGCCAAGAACTTCTTGTGAAATTGAAAGATCTGATAGAGGAACATTTATAGTACTCTGTGGGTAGAACAACTTATTGTAAGTCGCTTTGGATAAAAGCGTCAGCTAAATGCAATGTAATGTAATAATGTAAAAATGAAACTGACTGTGTGACCATATGTGGCTGTTCACGAGGACCTAATTAAAGATGTGAAATACCACCGGAGTGTATCTGCAGCCCCAGCAGGAAATATGACTTGTAGGAACAGGCGTTGACAGTTATCACTAAATCTTTTTTGGGAATCCAGCGGGGAATTCACACTAACACGCGATTATACACACTGTTGCAATAATTCAGTACGGAAACACCCCTATCAAAGTACTTTAAACATAGGAGACTGTTTCTACCCCCAGTACATACTGTACAACAGTACATGCAATGTGCTGCCTTTGTTTCAGTCTGGGAGTTTCAGCCCGGATGAACATGGTATTACAGTCTGTTGGACTGAAGAAAACAAACTTTATGATTAGGTGTGTTCTGCTTCATGGGACAGGTTGGGCTTTCCTTAGCTGTGAGTCCTTCCTCTGGAAACTCCTGGGGATTTAAACAATGTCTGACTAGCCAATGTGGACACATTAATCCTCCCCGGGAGCTACAGCTTCTAACCAGAGAGGACAGCCCACTGGTGCGACTGACAGTCTCATGAGAGAAGGGAAGGGTCGATGGGTCAAACCCCACAGCAGCCACATGCCCTACATGTTCTGTCAAAGCGCCTTTACACCAAATGATGGCATTAAACCAACAACATGTTGTAAAATGGGCTTCTTGAAAATGTATGATTATGCTATACCTTGCTTCATAAATACAATATTACATTTCAGCCTTACTAGTTTTATTGTAAACACTTTATTTGATCATGAAAAATAACATTGTCCACCTATGTGAACATCTATTCATGATTTTGTACTTTAAAAGTCAATATTTAGGTGACATAAAATAATAAAACCTTTTTGAAGAGTAATCAACCAATTACCATAATAATACTTTCGCTCACAGTATGACATGACATTTTTTGGTTTAGGGGCACATTTTAAAGTGACTACCTGTTTCTTAATGCTGAATACTTTTCTGTGTGTTCACTGTACATAGCTTTGGCAAAGGGCAAATGATATTCCTCAACAACAGAATTATACAGTAAAGAACTGATCAGCAAAACTACTGAGACTAGACCTATCAAGTTTTACACAGCGGCTCCATGCATGGCAGGATTAGTGATACCCGGGCCCCGGCACTAATACTACAGCACAGACTCATAAACAAATGCCCATAGCCCACTCCACAGCACAACCACATAAAAGCTGACGCTGACAGGTCAGCATCGAGGTCAGCATATTCCCCATGAGGAATTTCAGTAGAGCCTCTCAGACCACACAATACTTTCCCTCTCTTATGAGCTGTCTCTTTCAACCGCAGAAAGAAGTCACTCTTCAATTCCCAAGTGAGGTGATGTCCTCATCTTCTCAACCAACTGCTCACAGAAATCCACACAGCTCTCACTAAGATGTAATCAAGTGTATGTTTACTCTGCAAGTTCCTGTTGGTTTCTGTAGGTATTTATCTCCTACAAAAGAACAGTGAGTGTCAAATGTAAAAAGGACAAGCTTAAAATACGACCTCTATGTCCCTTTGAACCAGGCTCCCGGGGAGACACCTAATGTATTAACACTGTGGCCTTAGGGTGGGGAAGGACACAGCTCATTGATACCCCTGAGGTCATCTTTAAAAAAACACACACAATTAGCCCAGACTGATACAATCAAGATAATTCCACTGGTATCATTAAACAAGAAAGGCAAGTTATAACTGATCATAAAATATTGATTGTACTACTTTACCTGTAATCCATTAATAGAGAATAAGGGGAATGTTTTGTAAGTCTTAGCTCCTTAACAAAGAAGTCATGAATACTCCTATGCTAAAAACTGTTTAGCTGAACATCACGTGGAGTTTTAGCTTTGTAAAAATGTCTTTCCTCTTAAACACTAGATTGTGTTATTCATCACATTGAATATTTCGATTTATTTCTTCAGCTACTTAATTGTTTCATTACAACGATGATGTAATGATAAAGCCCTGAGGATCTGACAGCTAAATATGATTAATTACACAACTTTAAGATACTAGCTCAGAGCAACAACATCAAACGTAATATGTCATGCAATAAAAAAAGAAGGGGCACATTTCATACACATACACGTCAATGGGCAACTTACACTGATACATTTCAACAATAGTCCCCTTGTCTTACCAAGCACTTTTCTACTTCCTTCATTCTTTAATCCAAGATTCTTCTTTTTTTAAATGTAGGCTTTGTTTGATAAGGGCACACAACTTGAAGAGTCGAAAATAAATAAAAGCTGCTGGAAATACATTAGAAACACTGGAATACAATTCTAAAGTATTTTGATTAAGTTTACGAGCTAAAACATGAAACATCATTAATATGGTCCTCCGATCTCAAGCAGCAACGTTTTTAACACCAATAGTTTCCCTTTGGTCTTCACTGTGTGACATTTTTAAGTGTTGAGGACAGTGCTGGCTGTGCTGGGAAATTCCAAGTGGCATGGCTGATAAAAACATAAATCATTAACTCGTCATCCTTTCCTGTTTGAACTTGTGTAGTGTTGATGGTTCAAAATCAATAAGACATGCAAACTGTGCCTCTAAAACAGAATGCTTGGAAACACAGCACTAGCATTTTTCTATACGTTGCATTTCCAGCAGTTCTGAACTTACTTTGCATCAAACTCAGTGCTGTACTTTATTGAAAAAGTAACACTTTCAAGAAGAGCAGAGGTATACTGTTGGCATTTCCTGTGCATGTGTTCGTAATAGAGGTATCAACCAGTGCTAAATTAGACTTGTTTCATAACTCTTGCAAGGTGTTGCATTTCACAGGATATGAAACAGATAGAATGGTAGAAGAATTGTGCAACGAAAAGAAAGCAAGCGTTACATTTAACTTTCTTCTCTGACAGGAGTAGAACATTAGGCCAAGAGTTCACAATATAGTACATCTGAGAACTAAGCTGGATATATTTTACTAGAGATGCTCACAGTTTCCTTACTGCCAGGAAAATCTGCCACGCCCAATGCCCCATGACACTAGTCCCTGGGAGCTACACAGGAAACATTTTATAGCATTACGAGGAAGGATAAGTTTCACAATTTGAATGAATGGGATTCAAAACAAAAATATATACGTGTATTACTTTTAAATACATTTCATCAGAGCGATATACTTACTTACAGAGGTGGGAGAAGTAGTCAGATGTTGTACCTGAGTAAAAGTAGAAGTAGCCTACTAGAATAGCAATACTCTGCTAGAAGTAAAAGTCCTGCAATCAAAAGTAAAAGTACAAAAGTATTAGCATCAACATATACTTAAAGTACCAAAAGTAAAAGTACTTATCAAGCAGATCAGCTCATTTCAGAAAAATATGTATTATATGTTTGATTATAATTATTGATGCATTAATGTGTTTATCAAAGCTGGTAAAGGTGCAGCTAGTTTGAATGACTTTGTATACTGCCGTGAAACTTGTGAATTTACTCCAGGTGAAACTAAAGTCTGATTTAAGTGTTGAGTATATTTTTCATCATTAATCGAAAGTAACTAAAGGTACAAAATAAATGTAATGATGTAAAAATACACAATTTACCTCTGAAATGGAAATACTCAAGTTGTGTAAACGACGTACTTAGTTATAGTGTTTCCTACCTCTGCTCTCTGCTTACTATACTACTTTCTTTATTTTTGATTTCATTAAAATCTATATAAGCTACAAAAGGAAAACTTTTCAAGACTGTTGAAAAGTCTGCTATTGCTGTATTATTATCTCAGAGAAAAGGTGGCAAAGGGACAGGCAGCAGAGCCTGTGACCCAGCCTCAAGGTGGAGCATCCCCTCAGGAGATGACAAATGTGTGAGCCACAAACAATAGCAGAGTCTCTAATTGCAAATGGCCACATAACCTGCACTGTCCCCCTTCACATAGCTTTTTGTACAGTGAGCGACCGATGAATTGTGGAGCTCCACGACAAACCCTGCTCTTATATTGTCTGGTGCAGAGCTACAAAAAACATGCAGGAGACAATGGAGGGTCAAGGCAGATGGCCTAAAATAATCACAACAATGACATTTCCCGTATTTATAGTTGCAAAGAGACTCCCAACTGCAGCGCCTGAGTGCTTTGTTATTAACAGGAAGAGCTGCTCCCCGTGAAGAATAAACAGCACTTCTCTTTATGAGTGAGTCATGGTGTGTGGTTGATACCACTGTGGATTTAAACGTTTCCCTAAAAACGCAAATACAATGCAGAAATGACGAACATTTAAAACAACTCAGTTTGCTCTGAATAAGAACACTGAAAGAGGTTTTTGGTTAAAAATGCCGTTCGAAGCATGGCTAGCTAGACGGAGTTCACTGGGTCATCTTGCATCTGCGGCGCTCTTCCTGTGTGAAGCTAGAGGCGCTCAGAAAGCAGGCCAGAAAAAGAAGCACTATGACAGGCGAACAAAAGGGGAACGGAGATTGTTGCAGATAACAAGTGTCAATATTTCATTAAGGGTGATGACAGTGTGCGGTGTGCAGACCACTTCCAAATAGACAAAATGAAAGGTTTTTTGTGAATCCTTTGATAAGAGGGGAAGCTACTATCAGGTCACGAGGATGAGCAGAAAGGAAAATCAATGTTGTACTTCAGATTAGGTGTCTGGGCAATGGCAGGAGATTCAGCCTCACTGTGCCTCTGAATAGATACTGAAATACAGGATGTAGCCTGCTATCAAATGAGTAAGACGACAAGGTAAGGCGAACAGAGAAAGAATGGAGAGGAAATGTCATCACGATATGTGCCCTTAGTTTCATAGATTTTGGTTTTAGCTGCTCAGCTTGCACGCGAGGTACAGAACAGGGACATTTGTGGTCTTTGCTTATACTTGTTAAGAAAAACAATGTTACGTAAAGCAATCGTGTTTAAATTCACAAAGATATAATCATCTTTTTTCTTTATGAGGGATGCTAATTTCTGAGAGTCTTTGGTGTTGTTTTTAGAAAACACATAGTGTGAGATGCTGTCATTATATTTTAATGACAACATCTGTCTATGTTAATTGTTACCAAAAAATAGCAGACGCTGGGACTCAAGGCTACGTGGGCCGACTTTCTGGCTTGCTTTATCAGTGCCACTGAGAATAATGTAAATATGAATAGAATCTCAATAATCAGATAAAAAAAGTGAAGAAATTATAAACAGTTTGGAAAATACCACAACAAAAAGACAACACTTTATACTATAGTACTATTTTTTTCACTGTAATGTTGTTTGTTAGCTACTTGCACAAGGTTAGTCATTCTAGGTCAAAATGTATTATGTCTAATATTACAATGTGTTACAAACATCGCCCCACACTTGGATTAAGGCCTTGGTTTAACACTGGTGTCAATGTGATATCAGAGTAGTCAAATAGTACATACATAAATGTCAGCATGTTTTTTATTTAATGCCAAATTGCTGAAAGAATCAGTGTCTAATAAAGACCTTCACCTAAATAAATAATCAAACATAAGAATCTGACTGAACATTTAATGCCAACTTACAATTCCTAACACTTCTTGATACTGAAGGCTGTCCAGAAATCAGTTGATTCAATAAATGAAACCCTCAAAAACATGTTGTACTGCTCTTAATAACCCGATCCTCATTATACCATTCAAGCTTAAACTCCTCAGTTAATATTAGAAGGCTAAACTAGAGAGATGCAGTCAAGCCCTTTGTGAAACTGTTGGGAGACCCTCCTATCTGCAGGACACACAGCATGGGGGTGTTGTAGCTCAGCTATGCGACACCACTTAATCTGTATCCTTACTAAACATGGACATCTTTGGAGGGGCAAGGGGAAACACAGTGGGAATAAAAAAAAAGCAGGGGTCTGTGGTGTGAGCCCTGGAGGGGGATTCAGTGTGGCTTCATGATAAGGGACCAGAGCTTCCTCAATTAAACACATCGCTGGCAGATATCTGGAAAAAGCCTCTCATATAGCAGAGTCCTCCTGTCAGCCGAGGGGAGGTTCAGTCCCTGGAGGAACTTTGGCAGCAGGACTGTTGGTGAATCAGCAGCATTATGGTTTTGTTGACTCAAGGGTCTGCAGTTTATGTATCCTGTTGAGCCCAAACGGTCATGGGCGTAGCATTCTTTTGGTTTTACTGTTGCCAAACATGTAGTTGGCTATTTAATTACTCCATTATGTAGAGCTTCTAATTTGGCAGAACAAAGACTAACTTGTCCCCTCTCATTAAATGTATTTATGCTCTTAAAACCAAGAGCAGAGTCCCTTATATTCACATACAAGCACGGTGAGCACTTTTCGGACTATAAGATTCTAACAAGCAGAATTATTTCAACAAAGGTTTATCTATATTTGAACCAGGATCTAAACATTTCTCACTCCTGCCCACAACAAAGGTTCACACGAGTGATTTCAACTCCACCTAGTGGTACAAAATGAACACTTGCTGTATGAAAGACGAGCAGTCATCTCCCTCTCTGTCAGCCATTAGTGGTCACAGACATTTAAAAATAACACAACAGCTAAAGGGTCCAGATGTTGGGTTTGCTTGTGTCTCGCAAAGAGAATAAAACACAAAGAATACCGATGACTCAACATGTTTTGTCTACTTTTGATATTGCAGCGGAAATTGACATCAAAAGTTGAGGGCGGGCTCAAAATGGTGTGACCCCTTGGAGACCCAGCTGCTCTGAGTCTAATACTTCCTGCTTCCCCGACAAGCCAAACAGAAGCCCCCCGTCAGACGGCCTCATTCTGCTGGGAATGTTATCATTGGTAACCTGAACAGTACCCAGCAGATGTTCAAATCCAATTAGAGACAGAGCACACACACAACTCAGATATCTTTATGTAAAAGAGGTTTTACGAAAACAAGTTTAACAGTATACAATTTGAACTTAGTGTATGTTTGCGAAATACAAAAATCAATGCAGCACCTGAAACATACACTATAAATAACCCAGTGTTAGAGCTTAACTGGGTTTCTGTAAACTTGGATAAAAGATCCAGACCTGGTCTCATATATATGATGTGAAATGATTTTGGCAAACAGTTAGTGTCTGTTGTGATTGTTTACAGTGTGATTGTGTAAGCATCCTGTTAGAAATGAGACTTTAGTGTTCTGAAAGCATTTTCTCAACTTCATCCATCCAATCGCATGGATATTCTTCCTCAAAGTCCCTGTGAAGAAAGGAGAAACAGTAGGACACATTTTGACTTTGTTATCATCTGAGAGGTCATACAAAAACAGGACATTCTGTACATTGAACGGATATCCAGTAGAGATTCATACAAACCTCTCCTTGTACATTCATATTTCATGTGAATTTTAATGTGGATAATGTTTTTATTTATTTATCTAAATATGTCTCTGCTTTGGAAGCTCAAAAAAGAGTGAGTCAGACATTTTGTTAGAATTTATCTTTGGCAACATAAATATTTAAATAAAGATAAATAAAGGAAACAGACACATGGGTTCAGTATCATATCTTTCCCACCCATAAACACTTTGTCAAAACACAAGTATGAGCCAAAGCGATATTTTGCTATTTTTATATATATATTTTATTTTTATAATTTTCTCATTGTAGGAAAGCGGTCTTTAATATAAACAACCTAAATCTATTTGCATAAAATCTGGTTACATTCCCTGAAACATCACACACATAACAGCATTACTTGTTTTTCAATCTGAGCAAAGGAATGAACATTTTCCCAAATCAGCAAAAAAATAATAGTGCTTACAGGATTCTTTAACAAAATAAAATGTAAACAGACAGTATTATACATATGTATACAAACTAGGGATGGGGACGATTAATCGAATATTAGAAATTATTCAGGTGGGGGAATATGAGTTATGAATATTTGTATTGTAATTTTTAATTTTTCTTTGGGAGTGCTGCCTAAGTTGATTACATATTATCAAATGGAATAATTCAATGTATACGACAGTTCAATAGCTAAATGTGTTAGATCTAAAAGGTGTGTTTTGCTCCGCTCACCGGTCCCTCACAGTGGGCAGAGCTGCAGGTGCTGATCTCTCTCTCTCTCTCGCGTCCGGTTATACTTCACTCGCGTTTATGTCCAAATCCATCAGATCTAGCTAGTTCGAGCTAATGATATGGCTGCTGCCCCTCCCTACACGCAGGTCACGCAGACTCAAACCTCATCTTATGCCCACTTTCCAGCTGAGAGGGTCTTCTCTACAGCTGGCCTGATTGTGAATCGCCTCCGCACCCGCCTCTCCCCTGAGCATGTAGACATTCTTAAAAAAGAATGAGTATTGAATAGCTGCATTCTGTGCATAGGCCCTGTTATAGGTTGTTGATCTCTGTTGTCACGGGTTACGTTAACCTAACCGGTTATGTTGTTCGTGTTTGATCCCTCTTTCATTTAAAAACCAAGTTATGTTTTAAGCATGAAAGCTGTAGGCCTATAGCTGTCAACTGTTCAAACTCTGATCACCAGTTCAATACATTTGACAAATTCGACTTGGTTTCTATACTTATTTGAACATGTATTTATTTATTTTTCAAAATGAAATAATTTTTTTTTTTATAGGATATGTACATTTCCGTTAATCGGCTAACCGTTTTTTTGGGGGTCGAATATTCGAATATACATTTGCTTTCAAATTCCCATCCCTAATACAAACACAAAAATATATATTTAATTAAACTATTAATTACAATTATTACAATTCTCTTCTGTCTAGAATAGTGATCTACTCCTAGCTACTAAAAAAGTGGTTTAAAGGTCAAAGATGGATTGGGGTAACAGTAAAACAGGGGAAATGTGTTGTCTGGGGATGCAAAATGATTGAAAGAGAAGGATGAAAGGAATATAAAAAGGTTAGAAAACTGTCAAAAAACTATAATTTCATGGGATGGGTAGGGGTGGAGAAATGTGAACATTTGGTATATTGTCAAATATCTGGAAACTACCTGAAACCTTCAGGTCCGCTGCAACTCTCACTACTTTTAAATCCAGGCTGAATACTTTCTTTTTGCCGCTACTTTTAATTAAACTATTCACATCTTACACTGCACTGTAACTGTTATTCATGTTCCTGTGTTATTCATGTTTTATTATCTTTGCTTTTGAATGTTTCTAATGTGTTTTATGCTCTGAATGTCTTTCATTTTTGTGAAGCACTTTGAATTGCCTTGTGTTGAAAAGTGCTATATAAATAAACTTGCCTTGCCTTACTAATGTCATGTTAAACACAGCTTTGTATCTGGGTTACTCACGTGTCCTCATCATCAGAGCGAGGCTGCAGTCGCTCCTCATCTAAGGCCACTTCAGGCTCAGGACCATCAGGGTGGTCCCCCTGCGGCTGGGAGAGGGGTCCCACCAGAGGGTCCTCACCTGGAGATGGAAAACCAGAGGACTGATTATCTCACCCACTAAAACCACATACAGTTTTGAAAAAAATTAAGAGATCACTGTGAAATGATCAGTTTCTCTGGTTTTACTTTAAAGGTGTGTGTTTATTCTTTCAACTACTGACAACAGTTATCTGTGTTTGAATTCAATAGACAATGGAATGTCTGCCATACATGTAGAAATTGAGATTTAAGAAACATTTGGAGTGGTCTCTTAATTGTTTCTGGAGCTGTATTCCAATCAGAGGGAAATGACTGAAATGTAGGAAAGATCATGTTAGCCCAATTCAAATACAAAATATTCAGAAATGAACAGACCTCCTGGGTTTATTAAAAAGGTGCTGAAGGCTCTGCTCAGCTGGGCCTTCTCCAACACACTCAGAAGCGTCTCTGGAGGATCCTTGTCCCATCGTCTCCTCTGCCGGCTGTCCCCTGGCTCCTCTGATACACGGGACAAAACAAGGACACAGCTGATAAACTCTGATACTGGAATTTAGTGACTAAACTTGAATTTTTAGAAGATTTTAGAAATAGCAAGGGGAAACTTCTATTCCCCCCCCCCCCTCCGCCGAATAGTACCTGTGAGGGACTGGCAGGTTGACCCCATGCTGTCCGAGGAGACGAGGCTGGTGTTGGCCAACATCTGCAGCACAGTGTCCGAGGGCCCCGCGGCCCACTGCTTACGAGGACCCGGCTCTCTGCTTTCAGAGTGGGCTTCATGTAACTCCACGCCTGAGGGAAAGGGTTACTCATGGTGAATGTTTTGTTATATTAATCGTTTTCAAGAAGGTCCTGACTGTAAGGGAAACTTCTGTGTAGCAATGCAGTGGGAGTCACCGACTCAGGAAAGAGACACGGTAGAGCAGGAGCTTCGATGTCAAACACTGGAGGTTTATTTGGAGTTACGGCCGGAGGATTCACATCACAAGTCACAGCAGTCATGATCTGACTGCACGGGTGGGTTGACACGTCAATTCTAAAGAACTCTACCTCAGACCCCTGTACAGTATTTAGCTAGTTCCGAGAGCATCATCAACATGCTGCATAACAAGATCAAATCATAACACCTCTATCAGCTGACGCCAACAGGCAGGAACATAGAACCATAACACCTCTATCAGCTGACGCCAACAGGCAGGAACATAGAACCATAACACCTCTATCAGCTGACGCCGACAGGCAGGAACAGGGAGACAGAACACTGAGAGCACAGCAGCCAAGGTTACGAGGTGCGTGTGCTCAGTCAGGACAGTTTGAACTGATAAACTGGGTCAAAGTTATGGGCCTTGGAAAATATTTCCACAACACTGACAATAAAGGACCTTTTACAAGACTTTAACCTGCCCTCACATCTGCACACTTATGTAAACAATACTCAAATACTCAACTTTTTACTGTAAAATATTGTTTCAATAGTTACTTTACCACTTTTTTGTGCGTTGTATTATTGTATTGTATTCTATTTGATCATTATTTTTACCTTGTGTGAATCCTGTTTTTCATTCTGACACTGTCGCTGCTATAAACGCCGGAATTTCCCCAAAGGGATAAATAAAGTTCCATCTTATCTTATATTATCTTAAATCAACATTTGTATTCTGTGTAGACGGTGCATGCATAAAAACACAAAGAGCAAGGAAAAAATATGAGCAGCAAATAATAAACAAAAGGAAATGTAAAGGATTTGGAAACCTATCTACAGGTGATGAAATAGCAAGCAGAGAGAAATGAGAAGGTGCTCATGATGATACATATTTCTTTGTTTTAAAAAGAATGGTCATATCAGAATGATCAAAATCTTAATTGTGATTCAGATCGGCATGACATTTAATCACGTAACATATTCATGATTTATTTCCCTTCTAATTGCAATAACATATATGCTCCAACCACTCTTCACAACAACGTATGTGATGTCGTTGTCTCATAATTGCAACAGTATTTCCCTTTTTCACAACCAATTGTTAACTTCGACTTGGACTCTACCTTCACATGTCGACGTTGTTATCAACCTCTTCTCTCCCAGAAGATTAGCCACCTTCTTCCCCTCTTCTCTCTTCCATCGAGCCGTCCGCCTCCCCTGTTCCTGCGTCTCTAGCGCCTGTCGTAAATCAAACACATAACACGAGCTCCGCGGCCATCTGAACCAACAGCAGCTTGTCAAAGGTCAGATTCCACGTAGGGTCACCACAGCAGGGGAAATTGTGTAAGAGTTTAAATTCTCACTTTGACACCATGTTATGACTGTTTGTCGTTCTGATGGATAGGTAGCAGTAAAATCACTTCATCAGGTTCAACTGTTTGAGTGACTGTCACCATGCAGGCAGGAGGATCAGTGAACTGTTTTTGAGGAGCACAGAGGGGGGCTAGGTCTGTACCTGGGAGGGCAGATGTGCACGGAGGAGTTTGGAAACCCTGTGGGAGGTCAGGATGCTGTGCATGGACGGCCTGTCTTTTGGGTTTGTCTTAAACATCTGCTTTAGCAAATACTGCAGTTCGTAGGGCAGGTGATTGGGGAGGGGAGGGTACGCACCCCGACACACCTTAAGAATGAGGCTCTTCCAACTGGATGCCTGGAACTAGACACAAGGGTGAGATGTGAGGATATCCGGGACAACAAACCATACACATCCGAGCCACAAAAAATAGACAGCCGGTAATCTAACTCAGCTGAAGAGACCGGGCCTCCATCGTGTTGCAGTATCTGACTGTGCAGTAACATGACAGCAGAAGTATTGTATACAATGATAGAGGAGAGAGAGGCCCACAGTCAAATCTTTGGAACATGCAGATAGGAGGGAGGGGGAGGTACCGGGTGTCGCAGGGTGCAGAGCTCGTACAAAACGCAGCCCAGAGACCACACATCACTGCAGAACACATAAACACAGAGATGGTTATTCATTCACACCAGACATGCGTCATGTACCAGCACAGGCAAAAAGAAACAAGATTGGTTAACCCACGCATCAGTTACATAATCACTTCTAGGGTTGTTGTTCTGGGAATATCCAAGATGGAAACTTTACACGGGAATTCATGGGGATCTTGTTGAAAATAACTAGGGATGATTTGGTCAGGCTGCATTTACTGTATCATATTCAAATAGAAACTATCATTACTTGATCATTATTAAACATAATCCATTATGAGCCAAATAAATCCAATCATTTGTCAAATGCATCCAATATGCTGTGTGGTGAGTTAGCTAGCTAGCAAGTTTACTAATGGATTACTTACAGGTCATTTCAAAACACAAGCTGGCAATATGTGCTGTCTGTTAACTAAGAATAAGTTGTAAATAAACAACTAACTCATAAAATAAATGTTTACTATAAAGAATGTGGAATTAGATTATTAAAACTCCTCAGTTAGCATGCGCAACCAAGTTACATCCCATATGCTAACAGCTCGCTAACAACAACTAGCAGAAGGTGTTAGCACAGTGTGTGCTTTGCATCAGGCTACCATCTGCTGGTTGACTGTAATATCATAAACAATATTAAAACATATCATTTAAAATGGTAATTTAATCAACATCTAACATGAATACATGTAGTTCTTGGTTCAAACTGTGAAATAACGTGGGCTGCAAATGCAAGTGACTGACAAAATAGTACAAGTTTTATCTTAAAGTTTTCCAAAGTTCCAAGTCTTAACTTTCCTTGAAACATTTCCAAAAACGTTATGTCCCTTTGCAACCAAGTGGTTTTAGAAGTACACACATAAAGTATCCCCAAGTCGAAAGAACTACAAATGGGAGTTTAAAAAAAAAAGTTTGTCCTAAAACTAGGCCACAATTATGAAAAAGAACAAACAAAGTATATACAGATTTCTCTGTGTGTTTCCTTTCATTGACATTTAATCTGTCATATTAAATGGAGAAAAACTTGCACAACAAACGCAAACCTCTTATTGTTGTATGGCTTGTTGTCCCAGATTTCTGGAGCCACGTAATATGGTGTTCCAACATATGTATTAGCGTATGCCTTGGAGCTGCAACACAAAAATAGTCCGTTAAAATGAGTAGCAGCAAATCAAGCACCCAGCAGTGAAGGCAAATTGTAAATTGTTGCCGCTCTCCTCCTGTACCTGTTCAGAATACACGCCGAGCCAAAGTCCCCGAGCTTGATTGTCCCATTATCTGTCAGGAATATGTTCTGGGTAAGGAAATGAAAGAGAGGTGATGACATAACATGAAGCCAAACTAAGCTGCCAACCATTGCAAAATGATGATATTATGCAGAAGTGGGAGATAATGTTGTTATTTTATCTCGATCAGCGGTTTTATCATTGTTCATTTCACTCCACAGCGCTCACGATGATGATATTTTATCAACATGCATTCAACCAATAAACTAAATTATCTACTTCATGTTCGAATCGAGAGAACAAACAAAAAATGAATTCTGTGCAATGTATCCATGTAGTTTAACAGTTTTTTTTAACATATTTAAGTATAAACTATAAGTACTACTGTACCTTAGACTTCAAATCTCTGTGCAAAACCCTTTTATCATGGATATGCTGTGCCGCAGCACACATTTGAGCAAACCATCTCAAGATCTGGAAAAATAAATACAATGAAACAAAATTTAAAACAAAACTGTAACATAAACTAGTGAGGATAATTGCAGGAAGTCGAGGCCTACGTGGTCCACAGAGAACTGCGTAGTTTTCTGCTGTTGCATCCTCTGGAGCAGGTCTCCTCCACTGCAGAACTCCATAGCGATACACAGGAGGCCATCAGCTGGAAAAACACAATCACACTGCACATTCCACAATCCAGACCATAACAACTGTATGTCTTGTGTAACAGAGTTGGGTTTGTGAATACCTTCGAAGGCCTCCCTGAAGGTCACAATATTAGGATGTTTCATTTTGGATAGCAGGATGGCTTCTCTCCTCGGATTCTCCAATTTGGAGTTATTCTATAAAAATGCAAATACAAGCACAAATACATTCTCTGTTATGCAAAACCACCAGCCCCCACGTCCCTGTGTGGGCAACAAGGGTAGGTTAAATAACATTTCCATATCTGACCCCCTTCTATAACATATCAGTCTGAATTCAAATATGTTTATGTTTAATTCACTGAAGAACAAATGTGTTACTGATATGACTTTGTCAGGGTCCACCACTTCTGTTCCCTGTGCCATTACACATGTAAGGATACAGGCTGTAGGCTACAGTAGCCTACACACAAACCTCTTATCATACAGCTGTTATATGTGGTAAATTACATACCTTGGGAAGCTGGATTTCCTTGACCACATACTTCTCCTGACTGCTTTTACACCGAACTAACAAAGCTCGACCGAAAGAGCCCTCACCGATGACTTTCTGGAGTGAGTATCTCTCCATAGAGCTCCTTGAGAAACACACGAAACCACAAAGGATGACAACAATACAACTAAACTGGTTTCAACAGATGTATGCTCTTGAGATGAGACTTCTGTCTTTTCGTATTCGTTGTTTACATTGAGATATAACGTGTAGACTAAGGCACCCATAAATAATCTACTCGTGTTGATTGTTGGACCGCTACTTCCTTATTATTGTATGACGTAGGGCGAGATACTCAGCTGTACTGTGCAGCGTGGCCACTAGATGGCGGTAGTTGACCATAAAGGCTCGTAAGACTTTCCATGACGATTTATAATGTTATAGATAGAACATTTAGTCCTGTTTGTCTTATTGTTTTATAAAAGCGGATTTCGCTTTTCAAATGGTTGCATGTCGTATTTTTCATTTTTTATTGTATGCATGTGCTTTGTTGTGTCTGTTTGTGTACAAGTTTGAATGTCCACACTGTTCATAATGTTGTAACTTTTTATGTCGCCATGATTGTTCTTTTTCGACGATTAAACATTTCAAGAATTGAAACCAAACATTTAAACCATAATCACAAAACTACCTGGTGTTTGTGTCATTTTTCTAAACGTAATGCGTTGCATGTCTGTCAGAGCCCGGATAGCTCAGTCGGTAGAGCATCAGACTTTTAATCTGAGGGTCTAGGGTTCAAGTCCCTATTCGGGCGGACACAGTTTTAAAAAAGTTTTCAACGGTACATACAGCAATAAACTCTAAACTACAATTTTGCCGGTAAACAATTTAACACTCTGGATCAAGTGAAGTAAATCAAATGTTAGATTGCTTTACAACTTGTGGGAGGAGCAGATATGAAATACATTGTACTGATCTGAAGTCCTTTCACGTCCTATATGATATTTGAAAATCCCATTATGATATGACAATACAACGATCCGAATCATTTTATATTTTAAAATACGAAGACCTAACATTAACTGTGATGTATTGCACTACCTTATCCTGCCAATATAATTAATATCACACAGCAATGTATGGAGACGACCAGAAATACAAGCAATGCATTTGTTCGCCGAAATGTTTGGCACAAATGTAAAGTGTAGCCTACAGGTAGTTAAGGAACTGAACGTCGAAAATACACCGGTAAGGTCCTTTAATGTTCAGTAAAATCCCCTTAGCATCTTGTACACTCATCATTACCAAACTATTGCATAGCGGGTCCAAATGTCTAATGTTTGCCTCATTACCTCCTTCGTGTTGCTCTCTGGCAGTGGCCCAGTCCATTCAGGCGATAATTGTCCACAGGAGGAAAATAAAGGCAATAATGAGGTTAATAAAGGACATGGTGCAACAGTTTGTATACAGCTCCTGGATTATGCTGCACAAGCTGTTTGGGGACATATTTGGCTTTTCTTAGAGCTGAATAAAACACTAATATCCAATCCAAGCTGACAATGGGCGATGACAGTCCATCACAGGGCTTCACAATAAGAGAACCCGAAGAAAACCCATCCTGACACGTGGAGAGCACCCACAGGGATCATGGTGGATTCGAACTCACTACCCATGTTCAAACAATTCAGGAAGAAGCCCCTTCAGTTGAGCTTCTACTCACAAATGGGTGATTACTGTATTGTTGTTTTTGTACTATCTTACTGATCTATTTCTAAGAAGACTGCAATTTGCATTATATAGTTGTGTAGCGCTGTTAATTGAAAGGTGGGCCAACCGCAACCTGGATGGTACTGGATGGAGACCATACCACACATTAAAAAACATTATATACAAATATTTAATTTGTGAGGTGATTCTCGTGAGATGAAGATCATGTTTGCCCAGGAACAACCTTTCTTTAGGTATCTGTCGTGCCGAGACAGTATTTCAATGCATTATCATAACATATGGTATCTTTCAAAAGCTGTGCCACTTCTCTTTTAGTTTTTGCTGACGGTTGACTGACATGAAGCAGATGTGCGACAGTAAATGTATGAAAACTGAATAACATTAGAACTCTGGTGAAGAGGTTTCCTCTCCTTGACAGAGCAATTTCTAAGACTTGTTTATTGATGTTTGTAAGAAGTAAGCCAGTTTTAATTACATCACCCCTTCTATAGCCTATAATTAATTCAGCAATTCCCTTCAAGTTCTTGAAAGAGAATATAAAAAAGTATGCCCTATTCACATGGCAGCTGGGTAACTCTCCAACTCCTGGAGCCATGAGAAGCTTGCAATAGAAAAACTAGAGTCAAGGGTCAAAAAGGCAGAGAAATGTTGCATTGGTGAAATGTCTTCAGAGGTTATCCGTGAAATACATCTCTTCTAACAAAAACAAAAAAAGTCTTACCAATCTTTTTTAGAGGTTAAATTTGAAAAAAATGAAGTTCGGATACTTTTTTAATACTGTAATATTGGCCCATTGCCCTATAGATCCCATTTTAGTGTTTAACGGAAATGAAGGCACCCTATGAGAAATGCAATAATGAAAACATAAACATTTATAGAGCAATAATTGGTGTTCGTTTATGCTATTGATGTTATAAACTATAGTTCAAAGATGTTACATTCAATGTACTTTCAGCCTACTTCCAAAACCCTGGATCGCTTTGAAATTATTCCACAATTCAAATGGAAGTAATGAATGAAGTGAACCGGCAATTCTGTTTGATTATCAGGCTATTTAAGATGGACTTCAATGAGACACAACTATAATTGATGGTGCCATGTCTGTGATGCTGCTTTGTGGATGGTGAAGGTCACTCTGTTGAACATCCAATGTTTATCTCAACTTTAAGGTCTATTTGAACATACATAACAGAGGGTTTGTCTTTTCTTTCTTTTTTAGAGACAGATACACTTTACTAATACAGAGGGAACCTGCCAGGTTTATCATACAATAAATAAATCACCATTGTAGATGTAAACAGATTACACCTTTTATACAGAGATGTGGTGAGTTTAACAGCACGTATACCAGAAGTATAAAAACAACTAACAATGCGATTATGAGTTAACTAATAATGTTCTAGTGGAACAGGTCTAGTCCTTGTTAGAATGCATCAAAGTCTAGATGTGTCTGTGGGATATTGGCCTCTGATTATTTAAGGGACGACGAGGTGAAAGGTAACATAATGGTATCTGTTATAGTTTACAGAGAGATATATAGGATTAAAGGAATAAGCATAATCTTAACCCATCCTAAATAAAGACAAGGCCTTTTTAAAATTGTGTAAAGAGTGAAAACACTCAAGAATATGTGATACCCTGAATGGTTTTCTTTTGATTTGGCTGAAAAAAAAACCCATTAATAATCCCTGGAGATTACATTGATCAAAACAGGCCATTACCTTCTGTAAGGCAAAATAATGCAAAAACAAGTGCAAAAACCTTTATATAACCTTATAAAATGGAATGGGAATCACCCAATGGCAGTTTTGTTTCTGGTCACATACCTATGTACAATAGTCCAATTGTTGTAGCTCCCCCCTACAGAAATTCCAGGGGTACTATTGGACGGGAAATGCAGAACATGTGGTAAATGGGAAGCATTCCTGAGCGAGGAGTCCCAAAATTCCACACAGGTCAACAGGAATACCAGAGGAAAAAGTCACAGGGACCCAGAAAGAGTATACAACTTGTGGTACATGATCTTTTACCACTGTGAATGTTTTTTTTGGTCTGCACCCATCGTTGTGATAACATATTTAATGTGTACTTTATAAGTATTACTCTTTTGAATGTCATGGTATGTTATGCAGTGCTGGATAGCATGACGTGGGTTTATCAGGGCTTGTTTGCAAAATAAGTGTTAATTTTCAGTGAGTTTGTAACCAATCTTTTTTTACTTCTGTTATAGCTACAAAAGTACTTAAGTTGTGGTGTGATCTTTATCTTCAGTTAAACTAAGACTGTCTTAGGTCTCAAAAGTATAAAATTACTCAAAATCATTTTCAGTTTGCTTCAAATAACTTGCCGGAAAAGAGCATTTTTAAGTTGGGTTGATAGTTATTTAGGATTAAGGGATCAAGGCTGGATTCTAAACTACTGTTTGCTTGAAACTTGATAAATACTGGTGGCCAGAGAGCTGTTTATGACTGATAAGATGCTGGGATTGACTTTATCAAAGACCTCCTGGAAGAGCTCGTGACACGTGTCATATGACTGACACGTCTTTGAAGGAAAAACAGGTTTAAAACAGTATCTTTAAAGAGTGTAATTCCATTGCTCACAAACTTTTGGTGAGGGATAAAAGAATCAGCATGTTTTTCCTGGGAAGACGGTTGATAGCAGAGTTGATTACGCTGAACGCTAACAGCACCTCAGTGTTGTGACAATTATTAGATAGCAGCTCACAGAATGCTGCTCTTGCATCTTCTCTGCATATATCTCACATTTCAGTAGGTCTTCCATAGGGCCCTTGAA
This sequence comes from Pseudochaenichthys georgianus, assembly GCF_902827115.2. Lineage (NCBI taxonomy): Eukaryota > Metazoa > Chordata > Actinopteri > Perciformes > Channichthyidae > Pseudochaenichthys > Pseudochaenichthys georgianus. Next base: position 15,289,400 of record NC_047515.1, read on the forward strand.
GATTTGCATTGTGTCTAATATATTCCATCTCTATAGGGGTGTATGCTCACTGAGTAAAGAGAAGGCTTTGAAGCATCTTTTTATTTTGAAGTTTAAACAGCACAAAGGAACTCCATTCAGGAAATGAAGGGAAATCTTTGTGCAAGCTTTGAGAAGCCCACAATGTTTGGTTTTTCAGTCTGTGCCCAGAGGTAGGATTTCAGTTCTCTGGAAATGTGTGGTGTGTTACTTTTGGTCTTTAGGAAGTATGATATTTCTGTACCCATGTCTCAGGCTTGGAAATAATCCCACTGCCTGAGTTTGAAGTTTAACTGAGGAAGCTTGAAAGGTGAAAGGCCTGCTTGCATTGTTTTTCATTGATGCTAGCTGACATCAATGGGAGGATACCAACGCCTTTTCACTCCTTCTTCTTTCCTCCCATCCCTCGTGACACTCTTCTCCTACCGGGAAAATCACCCGGAGGAAATGGTGCAATGAAATGATGTGGAGGAGGGGTTACACTTCAAAATCAATGTCAAAGAATAGGTGGAAACAAGAGGGCATCACAGACAGCTTCTCTATGCCCATTTAAAAAAAAGAAAAGATAAATAGTACATAATATAATTGTAACTATGCTTCTGAATGCAAATTACCTTGTGCCTAATTCTACATTATTTCCCAAGTTGGTGTGTTTCTCGATACGTTAATCACATTTGACCTTTAAGGCTCTGCACACCCTTGTTAAACTCACATAGGTGCTTTAAATAACTCATGTTGATTTTCTCAGAGCCGTGTTAGCAGACAATGCTCAAATGGCATCTCTTCGGCTCTTTTTTTTAGCTTGTTTCACATGTTTGGATTGGACAAATTACACTTCTATCATAAGGTGTACATAATGCTGACTCACAATGTCACTGATTATTGGGACACTTAGTCATCTGTGCTTTTCTTGGGTAATAAGCCAGAATTAGAAACACCTGTGTGGGCGTGCATGGCATGGTTTTAGGTAAACAGCGGCATGATTAATATTGAGGCAATTGACATTTTTTCTTATTAAAGACTGCTATCCCAGTAAAGGGATTACCTCTTCTGAGTTCAAACAAACTGTTCATTTAAATACCGCAGCTTCCCTGTGTCCCTGTAGCTGAAGTACTGTGAGTCACAATCTGTATATTTCCCTGTCAGTGAGATTTCAGTAGCAGACTCTGATTTATTTTGCCGATGCAGTCTGTCTGGTGTATGTAATAATGAATTCATTTATTTCAATGAGCACATAAACATGGTAACTTGCATACGGCTAATTGGCATTTCCTTTTAATCCAGTGGGGACTTGTGAAGGACAGTAGGAAACAAGGAACAATGTGTGAGTCGAGTTGTTTTTTAGTTCATTGAGATTGACTTCAGCCCAAACCACTGAGTGTTGCTTTCTAGTTATTGTGAATCACCTGCATA